>NW_020439056.1:0-35849 GCF_000699045.2 Agrilus planipennis | reverse complement strand
AATACAGCTATCTAAAAAATAAAAAAGAAAAAACGAGTTTTTATTTAAGGTTGAATGAGGGTCGATATCATAGTAAGTGAATATGTTAACTAACAATTAAATTAACTAAAACGCAGGAGGAACAGTAATTAATCTGTGAGTTGAGTAAGTAAAGCGGTGCCTTTCAATATCCAGTAACTTTGAAGTTCAGTTGTTGGCAGGAAAACTGCAAGGACAAAGTTGGTGCTGTGTCCGGTGGTTGATAAAGTGCCAGCCCTCACTGAGGTTTTGTACAAAGGACATACGTAACGGGTGTCTTTGGCCGGTAGTTTTACGACTGGCATGAAGTGAACTGAAGGCAATGGAGGATTTATTTCACCTGTAAATAAAGTAACAAACTTTTATCAACTGTTTATTACCTATTAGAATGTATCAAATAATGAATAAATAAAAGGAAGTAAAGTAAAAAGTTATTTTTATGTAACTGCTTGCTGACCTGGTTCAGCGTCCACTAAGATCCCGTTTCGGTTGTCCCATCTTCCAGCGTCCAAATATAATCCATGGATAATTACTCCGTCTGTAGGGGTTGTTAAAGCACCAAAAACCGACCGCACCTTAAACATTACGTTTAGTTTTAATTGCTTTTGATCAAAATTGCATGCATATAATTAATGGTGTCTTAATAAATGACTGTATTATAACCACATCGTTCCCTTATTTGTATTAAAATCGTAATAAATCATTTAAATTATCTCTGCCGTATCAAACATTCAAAAATTAATATACAAAGCGATTACTTTTATAAAGAAATGGTTGGTTCCCATTCTGACAGATCAGGGTTGTTGGTTGCCTAACTTACGATGCAATAATTTTTGAAAAATTCACATATTTTCAATAGTCAAATTTTGATTTAAAGTAACAATAAACTTATAAATCATTTTAATTTATTGAAAATGTTGAATGCGCCTGCGAGTTATATACAACAATTTAACTTTTGTTTATATTATGCCGGTACTTAAATTGTTTAATTAGCCGGTTTTGTTTTGATCAAATGTTTTTATGTATATCAAGAACAATACAAAAGACGTGGTTTTTCATGTTATGGTGTCTTAACAAAATAATAAATGGTTAAATTTTTATACTGTTATTGTTGCCATTTATTTAAGAACCAAATCTGTGCTAATTACATCAGTATAATAGCCGTTATCTATTAGTGTGTTGGTAATAACCAAGAAAAGAGATGGTTATTAATTAAAATTAACCACCAGAAATTTCAATGTGTTATACTTAAACATGTTTCGTATTAAATAATATATTAATTTTCAATGTAACGGGCGATTATACATATGTAAATTAGGTGGTGATATCGGTTGTCACTTTCAAGGGCATTAAGGTTTTCTTTTTCATTTTCGGGTTGGTTTTCTACAGTAGTAAGTTTTAGTTAGTGGTTTTTTGTCGGTGTTGCGTAACGTTCGTGAATTTATGCCGTTTGTGTGTGTACTAGATAGTTCAATTAAAAACTAACTTTATTTCTGTTAGTGATAACGTATGAACGGGATACAACTGGACAGTCTACATCCTCTGAATTGGTTCGGTGAGTGATTTCTTCTTACAATAAGTAGTTTTTTTTGTAGATTTTCAGCAGAATTTACCTTAACAAAATGGCTGACGGTGGGTACACGTCGAGTTAAATATTATAGGTGGGTGTTGCGCATTACTTTTCCACATTGTATAAAACAACTTGCATTGCAAATAAACAATTTTAATTACAAAATTCGTAATGTAATTTTTACGTATTATTGTGAAGTTGCCCATTGTTGAAGCTTCCTTGTATTTTTCGTTCGTTCTCTTTTTGATTGTGTGTAAAACTAGAATCGGAAAGAGATTGATCGGGAAACATAACATACCGTATGTTTATGTTTTATTAATCAATGTTAGGTAGAACGTCCTTACTTTTGGTAGTTTTGTAGAGATATACTGTAGGTAATTCTTGTGCTGCTTGGCAAATTAATAAATTGGTGCTCAATAATGCGTGGTTAGTAAGAAAAGCTGCTTTCAAAAGCATTACTTTTTGATACGAAAACTTTTCATCAAATAGGAATGCAGTACGTACAAGTATAATGCCATACTTTGTAGGTAATCATGGTCCTTTTGACTTTTTCTATTATTTTTGTAATCAAGTTAGTAAAAACGACTAAGAAAAAGAGATGGTACCTAATTGATAAGAAATTGTCGTGGATAATCAATTCTGTGGTACTTATAGTAGGTATCGGTTGTCATGTTCAAGGCCGATATACTTTCACGTTGGTATCACAATTTTCTTCTGTGGTAATTGCATTATAGTTGGTGGTTTTTTTACTTATTATTTCGTTAGTAGTCGCGTCGGTGCATAACGTTCGCGAATTAATGGCGTACTTATACATATACATACGTGTGTGTAGTGATAGATAATTTGATTAAAAACTGATAAACATTATCGGTGCTTAAGTGATAACGTGTGAACGAGCTACGAATGGATAGCCTGATCTCTCTGAATTGGTTCGGTAAGCGGCTTCCATAAGCAATAAGTAGGGTTTTTGTAAACATTTTAGCTCAACTTGCAGTAACATAAAATGGCCGGCGAGCAGTACTTAGGTACATACATATATCTGTTTATGTATAATAGTTGATTCTATACATATATAAGTATCTACTTAATGTTTTGTGTGTATTATTGTGAAGTTGCCCATTTTAGGGTTGCCTTGTGCTTCTCGGTGAATCTCTATTTGAATGTGGATAAAACTAGAATCGGAAAGAGATTGATCGGGAAACATAACAAAACTCTGAATGCAATTTGGGGTTTTGCACACACTACCTATATGATGCATGTTAGGCATCTATTGATGAATGTTTTTTTACATAATTGATTAATAGGCAACAGTTGTGGAGCGTCCTTAAACACAGATGTTGTAAGTCAAAAACAACAATAAATTTACTTTAACGATTTGTTAAACACATAAATAAATCAAAGCTCCATAATAATATAGCAAGAAACACGCTATATTGATATGAAGTTTATGAATAAATCTATACCTATTGTTAGGTAGGTACCTCGTAATCTTGTTCGTCGTGTGCTTTTTTGATTTCTTCTTGATCGACGTAGACTCTTTGTACTATAAAGTTATATTTTAATTGATCAATAGGGACGTCGTATTTTCGGGCATGAGTTTGTAGAGTTCCTGTCAAAAATCCCTGGGTGAAATAAAATCCAGAGAGCCAGTAGGATTTCGGATGTCCGTACTGCATCCAAATCTATAAATTGAATCAAAATTGAAACCGTGGCCATTAAAAAAAAACCAATATTGTTCGTACACTTATAAAGTCAAGTCGCAGCTCTAGATCGTGTACCCAACTTCCTAAAGACTTCAAAGACGGGTATGACTTTGATGACCACATTTTTGGGATCTTAAAAAGACATTTTCGTTAAAAAAAATTTTCACGTTTTGTTTGTGGGAAAAATGCATACGGCGTTGTTGATGAAAGCTGTGAAGACTTCTTCTAGCGCATCTGACATTACCAAGAGTCCTTTTATTGCTTTTTGTAAATTAATTAGTGACGAATGAAGCATAGTTAATAGTTTGTTGAAACGGTCTATTTCTTGAAGTAAAACTGTCGTTAAAGACGGAAGTCTACCTTTGTCATCTCTCTGCGAAATAAACACAATTGAATTCCATTTTTAAACATTGAGATACAAATAATAAGTAACAGCTCAACATCACCTTAAACATATTTATGTGAACTAGGTCTGGGTTTAGTCTGTCCATAATAATTTCTCTGATCGATTGGGCTAAGTCATAAACAATTTCGTCGCTAGATTTTCCTTCAGTCCCTCCTCCGGAACGCGGTTGACAATCTTGAAGTGTTTTGATGATACTTTGCGTCTCTTTTGTCTGAAAAGCGATATTGGCATTTTCGTGCATTCCAAATATTTCTGGAGGTTCGATTATAGGTAAATCGTCGATAAATTCACGGTACTCTTGTATTTTTTCGAATTGCGGACAGTAGTACACCCCCGACTTTGAATAAGTATAGTTAGGCAGTAGGGTGTGCGGCGCGAAAAATCCTTTGAGAATTGTTTTCAAACAACGTAGATCCCAATGATCCGTTACTCGACCTCCATACGTTATTTCTCCTGTTTGTAATTAAAAACGAGGTGCAACGATCGAATTCAGTAATTAATTGATTTGCATAAATAAATAGGTAGGTATTACCCGTTATATATTCGAGAGCGTCCCACGGTATGGTACCTTCGGCACAAAACATTTTCAGGGTGTTAAAGGCAAACTCGCGATCGCTATCGTTAAATTCGTAAATGATGTTCCATCCGAGAGGTCCGAATTTCTTGCGTTCTTGTATGATTGCATGAAACATGCAAAGACCAAACAACATCGTTCTCCAATCTTGGTCCAAAGCTATAGCAGATAAGCGTGACGGTTGTTTATACATTAAGTCGTTTGTATATTACATATACCTATGTACACCTAACGTATGGTAGGTACTTACGGTGGTCTTCGAAGAATTCATCTGTCATTTCGCTGAAAGCTCGTTTTATATTAGCCCGTACTCCCTTGGGCGGTTCGTTTGTAACTTTAACGGAGTTTTGAAGAACTGAAACAGGGAACGCCTTGGAAGGCATTGAGCTCATAAAGATTCTAAATTCACTGTGAATGGCCGAAGGGTCCTCGGCTATTTGGAGGACAATTTTTTCCATTGCCAACATCCACGACGTTGCCAAATGGCAGTTCTGAAATGAATTTACCATTTTTTGATTTTCGCAGCTATTTTACAAAAATTCAAATAGGTACCTACCTGTAGAAATACCCAGTCTCCTTTTGGTTTAGCCGTTGAAATCATCTTCTCAGCGACAGGTCCTTGCCCCTGACCTAGATAACAAATTAAAGATATAATATTGTACGTATATACATCTAACACGACATTATCTTGTCATAATAGGCTAACGTGTAGTGTACCCAATGAAATGGATTGAATTCGTTCTAGGAATCCGACCTCTGCAGCGAATCTTTGAAATGCACTAAATGGATCAGATCCGGTGCTCAAAATAAATATCAACGGTGTTATATTGGAGGTATCTTTAAAACTGAAAACAGTATTTAATTAATAACGCTAATCGTCGATCTTCGACCGTTTGGAGATAATGTGGTTAAAAAATATGTCCACCTTATAGAAACTTACAGTAAATTCAAACTTATTTGGGGACTTTCTATAAACGATTGGCCCATTTTTACTTTTACAAATTGTGTTATAGCAAATACCAATTTTTCTTCTTGCAACGTTTTCAACATTAATAATTTATCGAAGTCTTGGACTTGCTTATTCCACTCGATGGTACTTTTTGATGTTGTTTTCGGTACAACAACGATTTCCTTTAAAAAATATTAATTAGACACGCAATTGTGGTACAGTATTAACCTACGTTTAGCATAGTTTATGGTAACAATTACATTAACATAACATACCTGCGTAAAGTCTCCAATTTGGACCTTGATCACGTTTGTAATGTCTTGAGGTAAACGAGCGAAATAGTTGAAGGTGTCGGCCAAATGATTAACTCCGACCCACATGGCCTCCGTAATAGTAGGAAAATTGGGCTTGGCAACGGTTGGAGCTCTTGCACCCACCGGTCCTCTCATTAAATAATTCATTTGCGCGTCGTTAATTTGACCGTTTTCCGTGAAAATTGCTACGCAAAGCATGAAACTGAATACTAGCTTGTGTTTTTCAAATAGGCCGCGAGATACGTTCGTGTATACGGAAATCGTTATTTCCCGATAAAGGATTTCCAGTCTGTATTCCAAATTCGAACTGGCTTCGCTCGTCTCAATGACCATACAGAAAACCTATTTAGATTATTATAGATATGTACCTACATAACGTTATTATCTAATAACAAGATAAGGTATAAGTGCAACTTGTTTTAAAGGTCCTAATACTAATTTTAGGATTAGTTCAAACTGTTCACCTGAGTAAAGTACTTCAAAGAATACTGATACATAGGGTCGATTTCAGCTAGTTGAGCAACTACGAAATACAGCACGGATCCTCTTGTCGCAACCGGTCGATATTTTTCCCGAGCAATCGAAATCTTCTCTTCCGTTGCTTCTGTTTCTATAAGTCTGGCGGCAATGATTGCCGATGTTTCCTGTCATATTATAGACATTAAACTTAAGTTAGTGTGTATCGTTCAACACGAATCATTAAAATTATACTATGTATCTGCCTATGTCGAGTTACAGCGACATTGTAGAACAAATGCGCCGATTTGGAACGTTTCGAATAATAAAAATTGCAGCAATTATTCTTAATCTTTACCGTGTTTTCAGTCAATTTTTTAAATGGGTAATTAACTTTCATTATTTTTTATTACCTACCTACGTACATGTACCTACTCGTACGTACATAGGTATACCTAATTGGGAATTGCTCGGGAATTTTAACGTCTCATCTCATTAATCTATCATCATCTCACCTTACTCTCGTTAAGAGTTTCAATAAGATCTTCGTCGTCTAATACGTTTCCTTCGGATGTAAAGAGAAGTTTTAAAATTTTATCTTCGATGGACTTCAGTTGCGTTTTGTCACTGTTTATTCTTATTATAAGTTCAGTTCTTTGTTCTTCCAATTCAGGTCTTTCCAATCTTACCACGTCACTATGCATGTACATACAACACACATATGTAGATAGATATCGAATTATTTTTCTATTTATTATCTACTAATTACTTACGCAAGTAGTTGATCTTCTAGACCAGAAGGTGTTACAGTAAAATTCACAATGGTAACTTGGATGCATATTTCGGGCAAGTAATGGGGGTTGGCTAATTTTGTCGTTACATAAAATCTGAAATTTGTGTCGTATTCGACATCAGAATCTCCGAGACGAATAAGAAGGCGACCGCCCTAAATGTTAAATAGATACGTGTTACGATGTTTTTGTAAGGTAGTTTCGCAAAACGTAGGTGATTACCGTTACAAATGTTTGCTTTAGTAAGATCGGATCCAATGTTGGATCGAGTGTTTCGCCAACTTCCTCCAGTAACACGGGATTTCCCAGTCTTATGGCTGCCTCTAGAACTCGCATAAAGTTTGGATCTGTTAATTTCGTGACTCGCAAGTGTTTGGACTGTTCCATTTGTTTTATCCATCTGTTGGCTTGCTCTTGAGGATCAATCATCAATGGCCAACGATTACCTTTCGTTACCAAGATGGCGTTCTCTGTCGAAACGTCGTCTCGTGGCAAACCGCACGCGTTCCACATTCGTATTTCGTACGGATCCGCTAGCACCGCCAATAAACTTAAACACATTTATATCTAATAGATAGGCACTACGGCAGTATTAGCCACTAGCAAGGAGTATTTACTTAGGTACCTATAGCACTAAATAGGTTGGTAGGACGTCTTCTCAGATATGAGAAGGGCTAGAGTTAGAGACATGTCAGAAGCAGAAACGGGAGTTGAGGCAGATTATTGTTCGCTAATAGAGTTGGAGGGGTAGGCTGCTTTAGTTTTCGAGAAATGCAAAGATTTGCTCAAGGCAGAAGGAAGTGAAGGTGCATGCCGAATCGGAGGCCTCATAATGATGACGTATTGTGCAATTGGGTTAAGATGTTTAAGTTTTACGGTTGAACGAGAGTAAAAGAAGATTTAATATTTATAAGTACCTACGCATAAGTATTTATTTTCTACCTGTATGTTTCGGAAGAAGGTATTTTTAAATCCTTGCACCTTTCGAACCATCGATCGACAAGTTCTTTACGGTAATTGCTGGTGAAGGCTCCCAGATAAGCGACGCAAGCGGCAGAGAGAAGAACATCTCCAATAATGCAAGCGAGTTGCTTATTTGAAAGCTTAAAAATTATTACTTAATATAAGTACAAACGACACCATAATCGTAACAGTGCTCTCATGTTAGATTAGACCGATCTTGCTCGTGACTGTGTGGTAATTTCGGTCTGCGGTGTTACTAATTACATACCTCTACACTTTGTTCCCATCGAACTTGTTCGTCTCCTAGGGCGATATTTAGTCTTCCAGCGTTCGTAATACGAGAAGCCGTGAGGGCTATGCTATCTTCCAGCGCTTTTTGTTGAGCAACACTTGCGTTAAATTGAGCCTCCAAATTTGCAATTTGAGCTTCTACGTCTGCTAATTGTCTCTGCTTCTCTCTCAACACTCCCATAACCTGATTGAGTTCTTTTTCTGCTTCGTTCAACCTGTTTAAAATTTTCCGTTTTTCCGTTTCGTTGTCAAGGTGATAATTAAAATTACCTTTTCCGTTTCGGTTCGACAACTTTGAAAACTTTCGCATACTGGTCGATAGCTCGAACCCATAGGCACATGCTTTTGCATACTTTCGACACCTTCGCCACTTCTTCGGGAATAAAATCTTTCATATCGACGTATTGTTTCAATTTTTTGAGCGTAGATTCGGGGATGCGATCCTTATCGTAGTCTTGAAGTCGTTTGAGAAAGTTCACGTCGCCCATCACTTGTTTCGCCGAATTCCAGTCGGTTCTAGCGGTACGGTACATTAATGTATATACATACGTACATAAAATTGAATTTATTATAAAAATCACAGTGTTGAGTTGTATTAATAGAAATTTACTTTGCTCCAAGCAATAAGCAAACTGCTTCCATCACAACTCTGACCAGGTATGGCGGTTTTACGAAGACCTTCAGCTCATTGATGTCGTTCTTGTTTAAAGATTCGAGCGCTTTGACTGCAGCTTCTAACGCAGGCAAAGCGACATTTAAGTCCGCTTGGGCTTCGTCTGCTAGTGCTTGTGTTTCGTCGGCTTTTATCTATAATAAGAAGAAACTTTTCGTGCAGGTGCTATTATTTATCGATGTGCATTATTTATTTAGATGCCTATATACTAAAAGTAGGCCAAACCTAGAAATTTTTGGGCACATATAATAAAAAAGCTGTGATAGGTCATTTTGAATTGAGATAGTAGGTACCTATGCAACAGACGTAATACTACGCATTACACGTACGCCTGTACCTATGTAGCATACGTTAGTAAACCTGACGATGATTATAATGTCTATCTAGATAACATGTGCAGTACCTTTGCTTCAGCTTCGTCACTTTTTACTATCTCCCTAACTTTATCGGCAGATTTTTGTTCTTTGTCGAGAAATTTCATGAGAGCAGCTACAGCCGCCGATTGCTTAATAAGTAGCGGTTCCATTTCGGTCAGTTCCACTTTCATCACATCAATCATATCGTTTGTTTCGTAAATTTTCTGTAACGCGTTTTTAATCGATAGGTATCTTTCGCATTTTTAATCGTCCTTGGGTTACCTACCGTTAAACCGTTGGCAACTCTGTCCCTGATCTTGCTAATTTTATCTTTCTGATCTTGAAGCATATTTTCGTAAAGTTTGAGCAGGTCCAAATAACTGCTCGGAGTGGTGTAATAATGTCTTCTAACCTCAGTGTAAAATCGTTCTGTCATCAGTTCTACGCTCTTTTTTAAAAAATTGAAATTGTTTAAGGTTAATTAAATTTTGTTTTTTTTTTTCTCACCTCGTGTATGGTGACGCATATTGACGACAAATTATCTCGTAGGGTTTCGTCCATGTCTTTGAAACTATTTTTCGCGACTGAGAGTAGTGCTTCTTGGGGCCACTTTGTAAACCAATCGATAGTGCAGCAGTTTACCAACGACGGAAACATGCGACAACGGCGTCTAAAATTTCATTGCGCACATTTTATACGGTAGGTATAGGCGGACATTATTTGCTTTGATTTTTTTTAGTGTGAATTTTATTACCGGAATGCGTCTCCCACAGGGCTCATGCAAAGGACCAAATGCAAGTTCGCTCTAACTCTTTGTATAAAGAAGTCAAATATAGCATCGCGATTTCCTTCTTCTATTCCCATTTCTTTTGCATCCGGACGACAGGCAATGATCGCTCTTTCCATCTCCTCAGCTTCGAATAAATTCGGAACTTCTCCTGAAATAACCACCGCCATGAAGTATTCGTCGAGCGTTACAGGTATCATATAATATACGTATTATCGCATTACAATAAACACATCGTGTAACCTGAATTTAAAATATTGTTAATGTCTTCTAAAAATTCTTCTTGCACGATTTGGGTGTCCGTGAACAAGAATACGGTAATCTCCTTCAATCCGCCCGCGTTAAAATAGAATCGCCTCAAGTCATCAAAAAACGAAGTGTGGTCGTAATTCCGGGTAAGCTCTATTTGAGAACATCTGAAACGGAGATGAGAAAAAAATATAATAATAATAGTTATAGTAATAATTATAACAATAATAACACCTGTAAGTGTTCACATGCGATGCAAGTCTTGTTAGACTTTGCTTTCCCATTCCCCCGACTCCTACCAGAAGAGCATTGCCTCGTTCAGCTCGCAGAATTCTTGCTATCCTGCAGCAATGCTCGATAGCATCCATGAAGAAGATCAATTTCATTTCTTTCGATGTCGTTAGATTATAATCATCCAAGTAATCCTGAATAGCGAGTCATTACTAATTTATGCATTTATTTGTAGATGTATTTAGTCAATACGTTTCACCAAGAGTCATCGGCTAATTACTAATTCATATAAAATAAATGTACCTAGTGTAAAATAAATATTGTACCTGCAGGACATTTTTGACTTTGTTAATATCTAGAAATTCCTCGTAAATTCGATCCTCCTTTTCGACACCAAATCGGCTGAAGTCGCCGAATAAGAGAATCGGCAAATCGGAAACGTTGTCTTCGGGTAAATTAAGAACCGGATTTCCGAATGCACGGCCGCACTGTTCTCTCATCAGCGAATAAAAATACCATTTGTCCTCTTTATTTATAAGGCGGTCGTGGAACGTTCGGAGACATTCGTGATAGAAAAGTCTAAAAAAGCGCCACTAATTATTAGGACTAGATCGTTTCTACTTCGCACTTCCATCTCTTTCTTTTACCTCAACATGGATGCTGCGTCCCGAAGGGTTCCCTGGTCGGCTTGTAAAATCCCTTGAATGCATTTGGATAAGTCACGTAAGTTGAACACGTAATGTGACTTGGCAGGGGTTGGTAGTAAGTCAACTGCTATGCGGTTGTAAATTTCTACTGCAGCATTTATCATGCTGTCAGCCAAATCTCTTACTGGATTGGCGAAATCCCACAAAAATCCTTTCAAAATCGCCTAGAGATTGGTAACATTGGTTTTGTGTGATGTTTTTGTCTACGTACATGTAATGCTGTTACCTTGAAGATGGCTTTTAGCGTGAATTCGTTTGGCGGAGGTATAAGTAGCATGCCGAAGTGTCTGACGAACCTCGGCGTTAGGGGATTCCGTCCACCACCTGGAGGACCACAAGCGGCAGTTATCACCAAGTCCCGGATTTCCTTCCAGAACAATTTGTCCCTGTCGTACAATCCGCTGTAGTCTAGAAATTGCCTTAAAAGTTCAATGGGAGGTTGCGCCCCGTACGTCTCCAATTTGGGCATGTTGACATCGTCTACAAATAATACGATTTTCTTGCCAGCAGGTGCTCCCAATAAAGTTTTCTTTTTACGTTCCAATTTTAGCTCTAACATTTCCTGAGTTCGAAGACTGCTCGTCTGCGCCGAAAAGTTTAAAGAGGCCGTAACGAATTTCCCCGTGTTTTGTAGCGCGAGCAACACTTGTTTTGCTATCACCGACTTTCCAACGCCTAAGATTTGTTTGCGATGGTTAGTAACGTTAATAATAAATAAATAGGTTGTAACGGTGTCGCTAACCTGTATCTCCAGTGTATAAAACGGGATGGCCGACTGTTACTAATTTTTCCATCACATGTCCATATCTTACGGTGTCTATTGTGGGAACGAGCATGTCAAAGAATGGCGTTTCATTGTCATATTCAAAGGGAGGAATTACTCTTGTCCAAGGCTCCAAGCGATGACTTTGGATGTTAATGTACAACGACCAAAGATCGTTACCAGGTGGTATTCTAAAGACGATTTTGAAAGTTTTATCGTAAACTTAAGTAGGTACCCACCCACTTGCGATTAGTAAATAAAATTCGGTGTTAATTTCCACAAAATCATGACTGTTGTTTAGCCTCCCTTTTTAGGGTTCAGTAGAAGCACTCGTATAATAATAATTACGCATTTGAATTACCTACCTGGCATCGGGATGTTCGTCGAATTGATCTCGCAATAGAGATTCATAGCGTTCCCTCGAAGAGTCCAATAGGTTTCCACCCACACCCCACAAGTAAGAAAAAATAAATATTTGGCAGAGGAAGTTTCTCACTTTACTTTTCTCTCCGACATTGTACATTGCTCCAGGCGTTTTAAAAATACTTTCCATTAATTTACACACCATCGTTATTTTACTTACTTCGACCTGATGCATGGAAATTCCGCAACTCTTTTTAATAAATACAAACGCTTTTTCAATTGCATATTCAAATAAACTAAGTATAAAATCTTTCATCTCCGGGTTGATAAGGTTGTCGTCGATCTTTTGGAGCCAGGATTTCACGTAAGGAAGCCACTTTAACTCGTCAGGATCGATGTAAACCATGCCGCATCTGAAAGGGGCGGTTGTTTTCTTTTGTTTTGTCAACATTAGAGGCGAAGCGGTTGATAACATATAGTAATCAACATTCGTACCTGCTAACTGTTGCAGGCGAGGCCTGCGCCAAATCCATGACTTCGAATACCATATGAACGTAAGGAGTTAACTTTATCCTTTCGGAATTAGCCAGGCATAACATTTTGTTATCGTCAAGTACGGTGTTTAGATTTTCTATCCAAACTGCATCGACGGGCCCGTCGCAAATCACCCACTGGTGATCTTCGTTCGTACACTGTAACAAGTATATAGGTACGATTGGATAAACAAACAGCAATATAAAAATTAAAGGGAAATACGTAAAACTTGAATTATTTAAACCCAGAACGCATGCGCTCACCTGAACGGCGGTCCTAACCATTATTCCCATTAAGCCGTCTCTCCATTCTAAAGTGAAAGGATTAACCTCTCCGTATAATTCTCCTGCGGTAACAGCTTTAGGATTCATTATGTACGTGCGTACCGGCTGAAAGTAAGGACTCTTGTGTCCGTACTCGTACATTTTCGATAAGGAACATCTGAGCGTCTAAAATCGCCATGTTTCTTTACGTACCTATCGTTTATCGAATATATATTTACGTACATTAAGGACGCTGGACTTTCCGCCACCCGTGGGTCCGACTAACATTACCCCCCATCTTACAATCATCGTTTCGTATAACTGAATCACCTTGACGATCATCGTATCAACAGTTTGCAATTTTAACAGAATCATACATTCTCGAATCGTTTCTTCGAACGCTCCGTAATCGGCAACGGGCAATTCGACTCCGGGGAAAAGGTCGCTGAGAATACCCTAAAATATTGTATATTATACATATCTACATATACTGTAGCCAATAGCAGATCGGACCAGGATTTTAAAAATCTGGACTGTCGACCACTAGGTGGTCGAATATAAAGGAAACTGGGTTGGGTAGTGTAATCATTTATTTGCGACATAAAAGTCCGAATTTGTCCCGAGAATTGCCCAGTACCGCAAGAATTTGATATATGATTTTCAGATCAGAATATTTTGTAATGTTGATGATCTAGCGCAACTGTGAAGCTAGATTTGAGTTCGCTGTCGAAAAATATATCGGAAATTATCGATAAGTATGATGTACTTATTAGCACCAGTCGGATTTTCAGGCGAAGGTACTTGAATACCTCGATTTCCTGGGACAGTTCTCACGCTAAGTTGAAAATGACGTCTCACGTTCTTTTTGTCTGACACACCGACCATTGTTAGTGATTATTTATACTTACTTGAAATAGTATCGCATCGTCTGACAGAAATTTTGGTAAATTGCTGTCTCTTAATGCACAGATAAGTACAACGTCTTCGTTGCGGTCCGGAGATGCCCGTTTTAACGATCCTGCCATAACCAGAACGCTTTTCACCGCTCTCATACCGAAATCGTAATGATCCTGCAAGGACAACTGTTCGCTACACAGCTTGTACATTTGAACCATCTTGTGAGCGAGAATTTTCGACGACTCAAACCCTTCTGAATATAGAGTCACTTCTGCTATTAGAGCTTTACATACAGAAAAGAAAGGGTTAATGTGTTTAGGCCGATAACACAAGAAATTATCTTTAATTTGATTACCCTACCGTAATCTGGAACCATCATTGAAATCGGTCTAAACAGAGCTTTCAAGTTGTCCGGTAGTTCAGTACGTCCGGCGTAGCCGGGATTCATTGTGATAAAAGTTGCGCACGTCTGAACCAGTTTTATTTCCCTCCCTTCGAACATGAACCTCTTCAGTTTCGCAGCTTTGGCGTTACGAATTGTAATAATTTGTTGAGCAATGACCGATAGGACTTCGATATCGATGCGATTGAATTCGTCGAAACAACTCCACGATCCCGATTGTGCTAGACCGGCAAAGAATCGACCCATAATTTTATAATCCAAACCTTCGGAGCAATTGAAAACAACACACTGAATGGCCAAAGCTTTCGATAAGTCTTTCGTTGTTTCTGTTTTGCCGGTCCCTGCTGGGCCAGCAGGCGCGCCTCCTGACAAATTTGCATTTATTCGTTTTTTTTTATTTATTAGTGTATTCGATATTCGATACAACCTAAGTCCAATTGAAGGGCCCCCATTAAACAGAGATAACAACGGTCGGTCAATGGAGTTATTACCAAAACTCCCGACGCTCCTAGGTATTCATAGCCGTATACATAAACAGCGCTGGACATTTTTGCCAGACAGTTATCGATATCCTCTTGCCAATAGTATCGTAACATCTTTAGCCATTCGAAATCTTGGCTAAGTGTAAAATGTGCCGGATGAAAAATATTGCCACTACTTATAGGTATGTATAATTAAGGAAGGATTAGCGAGGAAATGAAATACGTATTATTGTGGGGGCCGAAGCCAAATCCAATTAAATAACTTATTGAAAAGGAAGGGGATCGAGGAACAATTAAGTGTGGAAATTGAGGAAACAAAATGGTTGTCATAATTTGTACCTTCCTTTCACTTTATTTTTCACCATGCTGGATATGGTATCTCTGGCGTGGACGTCGATTGTGATCAAAGCAATCAGTACTTTTCGCACCACCTTGTCCAGATCCAGTCTCACTAGGCCAGCCAATCGGTTGAGGTCCTTAAAAAAGAACAACCGTTTGAAACTAAAAGAATACCAATTAAAAAACGACACGTTACCGCAATGCATTTACGTTCAAAAACGGCCATATCGTTGTCCATGTTTTTAGAAAAGTCCAAGATCTTGTGAACACTTTTGGCCCACATAACTTGTGAGATCGTTAACACGACTTGATTGGGATGCAACAGGACCCATTCTTCTCTCTTTTTCAACTGGTAATCCATCAGGCCGAACTTCATTACTTTGTACAGTGAAATAAACATAGACTCCTCAACCTTTTTGAGCCAATCCTCCACGTTTCCTCGGGCTTTTAAGCCTTTGCCGAGCGCTATCCGTTCGCCCTCCGGACTTATCATTGCCATTATGTCGGTCGTAAGAACTGGACCTTCACCTTCTGCCGTTCCCTCCTTCACTCCAAATTCCAATTTCGCAATTGCGTCAAAACATTTTCGTAGATGTGGCTGAACCGCGTGAGGATTTTTGGTCTACGGTATAAACATTGTATTTTTTTTATCGCCGCGTTTACTTTTCGTATGTGTTACAAGTGTCCGCTTACTTGAGCAAGGATATCTAGCAGTTCGTCATTCGATAGGAAGTAGAAACGTGGGAACGCGACCCTTTTGGTTTCCAGATAGTATTCCAAGCATTTCATGATTTGCTCCAAAAGCGCATTGTTCTTTTGCAACGTTTCCAACATTCCCGGGAACGTGGCGGCCTCCATGGCTAATGGCATCTAGCGATAAGAGGAAAAAAACGTTAGGCAACTCTACTAGGTGGTCATTTTGTAAAATTACTTTAGCCGTGCGTCTCATAAGTTCTTTCCAGGCCTTATCGACGACCAAAAACATTTTTGCTTCGTTCGGTAATTGTCTCTGGATATCAGGTGCGGAAAAAATTACCTCCAAATAAACCCAGCTTTGCTGGCACATGAGCCATTCGTCCTGTAAAAGCGTTTCTCAGTTTTATTTTGTTACGCTAAATGAATATTTTAAACGTAGCACATGCCAAGACTCTTGTGAAGTGATCCAGAAACCTTAGCCATTCGTCTACGCGAGGTTTGATTGGACCAACGTGGCGCGAACTTGCTATGGTAGTCATATTTATATTACTCTCGTCCAGTACTGCTTGGACGTCTTCGGTCGAGCCCAAAATGAAAACGTCTTTTGAGTCTTTGTGAGGAATGACGATGAATTCCAGCGTCTTCCACGCTTCTTCGACCTGGAAAATGACAAATGAACTGGGCATTCAACAAAAATCACTTCGCGTAACTACCTTTTTTAAAAGCGTTTCTAGGCCTGCTTCGCTACTTGCTTGAGCAGATACTTCCATTAGGTCGTTTGGAAATTCAAATACACGTAAATTTTCCAAGGATTGCAATGTAACAACTTCGTCCGTCTTAAATTTGTGATTTAGTACTCCTTCTATTTTCAACCAGTGTCGTTGCTTTAACGTTGGGTTTCTCAAATAGCCAACAATAGGGAGCTGTTTTCATTAAGAGAAGGGTTAAACGAATGGAATATAGTCGTTACGATGGGTGTTTCGTTATAATTCTTTTTACCTTGTCTTTAATTCTTTCAACGTCTTCCTTTAATTTCGGCACAATAAGATTTTTCGGGAGGCCTTTTTCTAATTGTGCGACGTTTTTTAAATATTTAGCGGTCGTTATGTTCATATCGTCCACGTCTAAGGTAGAAAATTCCACAGTGTACCATTCTGTTACGATTTTAGCCCAGGTGTCCACACTTTCCCATAAAAGCATTCTCAATTTCAAATCGTTCATTACTTCATCAAGCATGTCGAATCTAGTTACTTCCATCTATTTTAATGAATGTATTTTTCATTGTTAATTTACATAAAACATAAGTTGTTATGTTGGCACGTAATCAGTGGGCGACTTACTTTGAATTGCTTTTGGTAATTTTTAAATTCTCCTGCACGCTGTATACAACCTTGCAATTCTTCATACAGTTGGTTTAAAAATGCCAACACTTCTTCTATGTTTGAGTTTATATCGTACAACCACTCTTGCTACAACGTCGATCAAGTTAAGATATGGGATGGGGATATTTACGTACTTATCCTATAATAAGCATATGCTTACCAAACATTTGTCTTTGATTTGTCCTGCTTCAGATATTAGGTTACTTATGTCCTTGTTCATTTGTTCTGCGAAATTTTTCATAATCTTTGGTTTCTCTTCTATTTTCCTATCGAGCGAGTTTCTAAATGTGCCCATCGTGACGCTTAATCCTAAATAGTTCGACATATCCTCGGGAGGTACAGGAATGTGAAATTCTTCCATTATATCATACAATTCCTTGCAATAATCCACTTCTGCTTCCATGGTGTCTGCTTTTTCGGGAGCAAGTTCTAAAAACTCCAAATACTCGACATATTCTTCAGTACTCGACGGTTCTGTATTATTTAAAAATTCCATAGCCTGTTCTACTTCCTCGGCTAGTTTATCCACTTTGTCTTTTCCGATCCTAGATAGGTGTGTTATTATTTTATTGGACATTGTAAATAATAGTGCGTAGTTTGAAGAGGATAAATAAAATTTGACTAACATTGGTAAAACCTCCTCAAGTATTTCTATAAGTCGTTTGGGTTGAGGTAATACTCCTGCCTTGAAAGTTTCTTGTTGTAAATAAAACAAACCCAGCCGCTGCTGATTAACAACGTTAGCAATTGTTTCGAGCTCAGTGTTGTATCTTACGCACATTTTACGAATCTCCTCCAAACCTGAATTTTAAAAATTGACCATAAAGGTTGCTTTTGTGCGTCATGCACGTATTACTTCTTTCCTCAACGATGCTCTCTCTCGTTTTTTGTGTATCTTCCGCATAAAATTCCCTAATGGTTTCCAGTCTTTTCATGTAAATGAAGGCGGCATCGTAACTTACCTTGATGCATTCAAAAATCTCCTTGTTTATAGTTTGCAAGTGTAAGTCGTTTTCTAAATAGAAACCCAAAGGAGGTCCGTCGCCGCACAATCTGTCTTCAATTTTGCCGTTGATCATTGGACTACAAGTGAAAATAGAAACAATAAAATTACTGTTGCAGGGGGCATGCGGTCATCACTCACTTGGTAAAAGGTTTGTACGTTTTCTCCTGGATAAACAATTTTACATTTAACACGCTTTCCGTCCATAATGTGAGCAACTGATCGAAAATATAGTTGGTTATTTGTTGGGGAGGATCAAGACCTATTTCGTCGGCGGAAACCGTGATGTCCAGCAACACCAAAGGATTCTACGGTAAAAAATAAAGTAAGATCGGTTAGAATGTTTAACGTCTATTGTTTGGAAACCTGTGGATACTCTCGTGGTCTGCCAGTTTCCATAATTGCAGACGTGTCCATGGATTCGAGAGTCTCATCACTTGGCAGGAATTTCATATGCATTTTTAACATATTTAGAAAAGCTTCCACTGAACTCACGAGTAAATGGTGGAGCATATTTATCATTAAATAATCGGCCAATATTAAGAAACTGTCGAACAAAAGAAAACAATAATAGATAAAGAAAACAAACGGTAGATGTGCATCCGAATTTACCATGTAAGCCGAATACAAAATTTTTTCTTTTTTGCTTGCTCAATGTATGACAGTTTTGCTCCTTTCGATCGACTTTTTTTATCTGTAAAATAGTTTGAGTATGCATAAGACAGATTAAAGTGGATCATGGAAGAACGATTTCACCTTCCAAAACGGTTTCGTCAACGACAAAGCCTTTGGATAGTAAAGCACCATGGCATCCGTTGTTTAAAATTTCTCCTACAATCACTTTGAAATCCTTTAATTTATTCTGGACCGTTTCCAATTTCTTCATCTGATCGTTTGTAATCGTAAGTTTAAATTAAGCAAAGAAACTTACTATATATATTTTATAATTATTTCTGACCAACCTGCGCTTCTATGAAGTAAAATAGGTAAAAGTTGTCTACAATGGAGAGATCGCAGAATTTGGTTTCGATCATTGTGAAGCACATATTTTGTATGTTGAGGAGTGCTTCTCGTAAATGTGCGTTCGTGTAAAAAAGATTGCCTTCTAAAGCGGTCCTTGCAGAAGTATATTTTCGAAAAATTATTCCTTTTCGCCAAACGTAATACGCTTTCCACATTCGAAAATAAAAGAACGATTTGATTCTCATTAAACGACAATACGTGTCGTATTCCTCTTCCCATTTGTTTAAATTAGTGAAGGACATTTCTCCACAAATAAACTGAGTCACGCCATGCGAACTCATCGTCAAAAAGTTCGTCTTTTCCACATTCTCGTATTCTACTAATCTAAAAGTTATTTGGTCAATTTGAATGTTTTACTGTGTTTTATAGTGATAGGTGGTAATATAGCGACGTACTTT
Source organism: Agrilus planipennis (assembly GCF_000699045.2). Classification (NCBI taxonomy): domain Eukaryota; kingdom Metazoa; phylum Arthropoda; class Insecta; order Coleoptera; family Buprestidae; genus Agrilus; species Agrilus planipennis. The sequence goes on along the minus strand of NW_020439056.1, from coordinate 16,265 downwards.
AAGGCATACGGGGTGAACATTTCTGACGACCTGGGAACGGCGTAAACCATGTAGACAAACGATCCGTCGACAGTGTTTCGCATTTGATTTATCAGGTCTTTTTGCTTAACAACACCCTTTACTTTATGATGAGGCAAAACAATATCGCTCGCCCCCGTCGAAATCGATTCCGTATTAGACTCGCTTTCGGCTTCTTCTCCGATGAAACGAACGCCTCCTTTTTTTACTAAAATGTTGTAGTTTTTTATTACCTATTACATTACTTTTGCAGATTATAATTTTTTCTAAAGTTTGAGAAACATGGTAACGGTGGCTATTTAACAATACAAAAGTACATTTTCATTTTAAAAAGTTAAACGCTACAATTTTATTTTTATACGAGCAGCAGATGACCCTCGCTTCGCTCAGGAAAAGTTAATTGTCATTCGGGAACGTTCTCGAACCTTCTGGAAAATTGCAAAGACTTTATGCGTGACCTTCTGTAACGTTCTGATCGTTATATTACCGACTCTCTATGTGGAGCCCTTTGGGGCGATAGTCTTTTAACCCTTATACATATCTTTGAAACCGAAACCTTCTTCATGTACGAGGGACGGAAGGTTATCACACCATATAACCCATGTGAGGCTGCGAGGTTCGATTGAGGAGCTTTAGCGGCACTTTTGTTACATATACATACGTGTATAGAATATACATCGATTAGTTTCTTGGATTTTGATTCTTATTTTCTTTGGTGTATTTAATACATAAGTGGTGCCTACTGGAGACTATTGCTTAGGGTAAAATTAGATGTTTGAAGGTGTTTTATATAATAATTAATACAAAAATTAAATTAACTACGAACACTCTATAACGTTATTTGTTCTTTGATAAATTTCAATTATGAATGGTCTTACGTTTCGCGGCTGTTTCTCCTTCATCTTTCTCTTGTGAAATTTTTTCTCTTCTTCTCCTTCTCCTAAGTATAGCTTGCTGTCGTTCATCGAAACCAGTCTTGAAACGGAAAAAATGACCGATATAGGATACACATAGTACACTTTTGTATTATCGCATCTAAGTATGTATCATTTGCACATTTTCGATGCGTTTATTCTTATCGTATTAACTTACCAGTGGTTCGGGGATTGGTTTTTGATATTCGATTTTCTCAAGAAGTTTTTTATGCGGAACGTGAAAAGGAATTGTATCAGGTTTTCTAGAATAAAATTAATTTTTAAAAAATAGATATCTGGTTGGATTAATAAAAAACATTCGGTGATTGCCATGGAAAAAAGTAAATTTTGTTTTTGTAAATATCGTAGTACTTATTAGTACCAACAAAAATGCACAATCAAACTTATTGAATAAAATTGCTGCTGTTATAACGTAGTGCAATCCGGCAATTATTTAACGAAGTGAGTAGATCCTTTTGTAATGGTAACAAGTTCGTTCGAATTATTATAAACAATAAATTTTGATCGTAGCAGATCGAAAAATGTCGACAAGAAAAAATACAGTAATGGAAAAACTAACCGAGTAAACGTTTCTGGGGGTGTGCAGACGTATTTGTTGCTCACTTTCTGCGCGGGACTGTCGAGCATCTTGGACAAATCGTCTAAGGTCGATTCTGTAGCTCTAGACCCCTTTTTTGAAGATTCGTGATCAAAATCCATCTTGTGAATATTGTACTTTTCCTCGACCACAATAAATGCACCGACTATGATGACAAGAGCTTTATTTGTTGATATTTAATATTAAATAGCAACGGTTGCCATTGGCGATATTTCCACTCGATAAATTGAATAATCTTAATCAGAATGAGGATTTACTTTATAATTTTTTTGTTAGTATCACGTTTAGTCTAGTACAATAAAGAAACTTCGGGAAAGGCAATGTTTAGCGATATGCGTATGATAGTACATTTAATTAGTCCTTGATTAGGATTAAGCAAAAATCCTTCCTAATTAGGTACGTGTTTTTATTTTCGGTTTTAATCAAATTAAAAATTTGTTATCGATTTTGCACAACCTTAAAATTAACGGGGATTCGTTGCGATAATTTGATCAGCGTTTAATTAATTCAATTAAAATTGTCCCTATTTAAAGTCGAATGTTTGGCTAGATAAACAGTTAGTTAGAGGTGTGCATCTTTTAGCTCTACTCCCCGAAATGAACTATGCAAATTGGACCGTAGTTAATTCACCCCGGGCGCGGTAAGTGATGAAAATATGATTTGTATCTACTTTTTGGTAAGGTGATATTGGCGTCACAAAGTTATCTCTTGTAGAGTAATGGATCCTGGTAACCGATTGCTAGGTTGGAATATACCGGCTTCCGAGTTGGGACATATTCCTGAGCACTGGTTGAAGTTTCCTGAACCCGAAGCGTCCATCCACTTTCTATTAGGGCTCCTTTATGTCGCTTTGTTTTTCATGTCAACCTTCGGAAATGGCCTGGTATTGTGGATATTTTCTACGTAAGTGGTGTTGTGTTCGCATCATTTGTTAGAAAACGTTTTTCTCTACCGTCGGATTTTAGCGCAAAGAGTTTGAGAACTCCTTCGAATATGTTTGTTGTCAATTTGGCTTTCTGCGATTTTTTGATGATGTTAAAAACGCCCATATTTATTTACAATTCTTTCCATCGCGGATACACGTTGGGTTACACGGCTTGTCAGGCGTTTGCTGTCATGGGAACACTGTCGGGAATTGGTGCAGGAATGACGAACGCTTGTATCGCTTACGATCGCTATCATACAATTGCCAATCCGTTGGAGGGCAAATTGACTAGAACAAAGGCTTTCGTTATGATTATTTTCGTTTGGATATATGTTATACCATGGGCTGTTTTGCCCCTGATGGAATTTTGGGGAAGGTTTGTTCCAGGTATGGTCCAAAAATGAGTAGTCACCCGTTACTTACTTACTTACTACGATATAATACAATTCATCTTCCAGAGGGATTTCTAACTCAGTGCACTTTTGATTATTTGACAAGAACATTCGATACTCGAATGTTCGTTGCAGTTCTGTTTACATTTTCATATGTTTTACCCATGACGTCGATCATATACTATTACAGTCAGATAGTGAGTCACGTTTTCGATCACGAAAAGGCGCTGAGAGAACAGGTATAGTACGATGGTTCTACTCTGCGTAGATTAAAGATAGACGTCGATAAACAATTAGTGCAGTAGGCGAATGGATTTTAATGTGGAATTTGTAGGCAAAAAAAATGAACGTTGATTCGTTAAGGAGTAATCAACAGCAACAAAACCAATCGGCCGAGGTACGTATCGCAAAAGTGGCAATAACGATTTGCTTTTTGTTTGTGGCCTCGTGGACACCTTACGCTGTTCTTGCGATGATTGGGGCGTTCGGGGATCAGAACATGGTAACGCCAGGTTTTGCCATGATTCCAGCATGTACTTGTAAATTGGTTGCCTGTCTGGATCCTTACGTCTATGCGCTAAGTCATCCCAGATACAGGTAAAATATTGTTAACGTCGTCAGCTTTACAGTCTTTATCATTATATATTTCTGGTTTGGTCGTTTGTGTGATGGTTGATTTTAGGCTGGAGTTGCAAAAGCGTCTTCCATGGCTCGCAATTAACGAAAAATCTGTTTCTGATAATCAATCGACAAACACCGAAACAAATTCTACGAGTAAAGCGTAAAAATATAAGTATTTATTAATATTATACATACACGTTAAAAAATAACATTTATGACGACTAGGCAATTTTCGTGGTACTTCGATTGGTGGACCTTACATATTTATATGCTTTTATACTTAAGTAACTCAAGTATAAATTAATAAAAATAACAATTAGCAATCTGATTGCCTTTTTTATTACAAGTATACTCATTAAGTACATTATCCCGCACATGTTAATTATCAAAATGTTTCTTCAAATTTCCCAAAATATGATTCCTTTGGTAAACTACTTCCCGTAAACAAAGAAGCGACATGAATATTGGACATTGATAGATCACGTGTTCTTTACAAACTACGGAATTCAGAAGGTTCGAATGTATTAGAAACGTTCCCTTTGATTCAACTGAAAGAAAATAAAAAATCTACTAATTGTGTATGCACGTGAATAAATGAAATTTGTAAGCTTACTTACGGCAGAATGTGTTCTTTAAGAAGCATGTGCGATGGGTAGAATTTATAAAATGGATGTCATCAGAATAATTGAAATCAGTGACAATGTTAGCAGTTGCATAGTTCCTTACGTAAGGCCAATGTGATAAACGTTCTTCGTATTTTACAGAATATTTCCAAGAATTTACGTTTTTAATTTCTGATACGATTTCGAATGAAATTCTAAAATAAAAATTGTATAAATGGTTAGTTGATTTACCTAGATAAATACGTGTCCATATTATATTACNGGCGCGTCCTTTATCAAAATGAACAAATGTTATAGAAGGCCTCGACTTGGAAATAATTATCAGTTTGAGGGATGCATGGGCACGTGTAGCTGTGGCTAATCCTCCCTTCCGATTTTGTTAATTGTTTCCCTCACTCTGTTGCATTGTGCTTTTGATGAATTTTTCTTAAATTCGTTCAGTCGGACTTGAACTTGTTTCTGTAACTATCGCAACCACTGTCAATAGTACGTATATAGCTAAGCGTAAGTAAAAAGCAATAAATAAAATAAGGCGGAGGAAATGTCTTTAGCGACACTTTCGACTGTGAATCTATATACCTCGCTGTTATACACAATAATTCATTTAATTAACAATAAATATAAACAGTTTTGGATAAAGTCGTGCAAGCATTAATAATTTTATAATCCGTTCAATTTGAAATCGATTTACTATCTGATCAGTCTATTTAATAAGTACCATAACCTATAATAACGGAAAATTATTTTCCAAAAGGCGCGCCGATATCAAAATTGAATTATCCAGATATCTACATGTTTAAAATCTAGACAGTTTGGGCCACTATACCTATTTGATGCTTCAAAATGATGACTTGCATACATCATAGATAAGTGTTTATAATAATGTCCCGTAATATACGTAGGTACGCGGCACTTATTATAATTATAAATTTCTCTATAAAAAAAGTGCATTTTGATGATAGAAGAGGCAGAAATTCCTTGAGATGAAACGGACAAATATTTTTCGTCTGTCTCCAAACACACACATGCACTAAAATATTTTGTAGGTGCACCTACATATTTATGCGATAATCTGCGTTAATCTATCGGAGAATGACGAGCGTCTTTTGTGTGCTGTTGGATTATGTCTTTGCTAACGTCTCTTGTTGGGGTGTAAGGTGTGACAGATAAAGTCAATGAAACCTGATATTCTAGTGACGGACAAAGAAGCCTGATACATCAGAAACTTGTTGATGAAATTGGACTCCCCGATTTCACTGACAGTTTAATCTGTTCGAAATCAAATTATTTTAATGTATTAGGTATATGATGCAGTCTGCTATACCCGCGACTATATCGTATTAATGTAGAGTATGTCTCATAAAGAAAAATTACCAGAGTAAATTTCCACAAGTTAAAGTAAGTATTCTGAAGCACAAACTTGTAATTTACATCTGTCTGCAACTAATTACGTATGTCTATCGAAATATTTATATTTAGGTATGTAAGATGTACTCGCAATATCAATATACGATAACGTACACATAATCAGTGCAGGAAATCGTTAACAGACGGGGTTTCTACGTGCACTTTGTAGTAGGTAGCGGATTAATAAGCAGAAATTCCCTTTAATTGCATTGTTGTATTAAACATTATAGGGTAGGGGGTGAAGATGAGGCCAACATCAGTTCGATTGCTAGTATGATAACGTTAATGATGCGCTATTAGTCTTTTGCCTTTTGCAAAACGTTCTGTTCGACATGATGTCTCATCCCCCTCTATGAATCTGTGCTAATACGTATACTGCATCGTCAGGTTTTTGCCTCCTAACAAAGAAAGATCGATACCTGCGGCTATTGTGATAAAAACCATCAGATGTACAATTAGGCAGACATACATATAGCTAACGATAATTTTGATGGTCGTGTAAAAATTTTATGGTAATCGATTGTTTTATAGGTTGATAAATGGAAATAGTAAAGAACGAAGACCAACAAAAGCCAGCTATAAATTGCCGATATTTACAAGTACGAATTCGTTCGGGTTTCAATACTTACTTACCTTCTTTAGACTTGTTTGTTTAAAAAGGGGTAGTGCGTGCTGCGTGACTTTTAATAATGAAAATCGAGTGTTGAATTTTATGTTGAGTAGCTCTTTAAAATCCACAACGTCAAGTGAGCGAAATGATCAAAGCTCTTTCTGGAGCAGCCCCACATGTTGTAATAAAGTACGAAAAGCTTTCTCGCAGGACGTTTATTAAATTTTTAAGATTCGTATAACTTTAGAGGAGGAAAAATTAAAGTTAGAACGACTGTAATTTCCACAATATTTTATTGTCAACTTGACTTGCTTCGCCAATTTGCGCAAATTATCATATATCATAAGGAGAAACTCATCGATTATTACCGAAAGGCACACGTATGTACGCATTTATATTTTTACAATATTATTTTCTAGATAATGGGGTTAATTTTATTTTATAATTTTGTTATTTTCGATTTACATATGAGCAACAGGCACAGAATTTAATATAACGCAGGACAATATACCTAATAGGTACCAATGTATATACAGAAAAAGATGACAAATTATTATCATTGAAGATTGCTTCATCATCGACGGCCCCTTTTACGCTTGTCTGCTATCTTAACGATTCAAATGGACGACAACGATGTGGTAAGGGGCAAACATACTCGCCGGGAAACGAAAATCAGAGTGCACACACCCCGATAAGAGTTCCACTTTGCAGCTAACTAGATATCTCTATTAGTGCCACGTGCACCCTCCAACTACTACTCTTCCAATACACAAACATTATAAACTCCTTTTTTATCATCCGGATGCTTATCCTGCATAGGTATCTATACAAAAATTGATTAATAATAATATATGTACGCTATTTATCTTAAGCACGTAGGTAGTTTCAAAAGTTTCTACACCATGGGCTTTTTTTTTGTTGTCTACAGAATGCAAAATTGACAACTTTCTCTTTTCTTTGATTTTTTTTCAATTTCAAACCAAGTATACGACTGATGCTTTCGTTTCTGCAACAGCAGCAGGACTTAAAATTGTTTGCAGTGCTTTATTTCGTCATGATCGTCTTTTGATAAAAAAATAATAATCCAGTAAGTAGCAAAAGTTGCATCAAGCGATAAATGGTGAAGCAATGGTTGAATTGTCTGCAGGGTTGAACCATCTTCGTATCTACACATTGGTTATACCCGTACATCTCACACACACACATCGCTCAAACAAACATACAAGTAAAGGAAGGATTCTGATTGCCACACCTAATCCGTCGTCACAGCATGCTACTGTCCCTACTAATTGTAATACCTCGACACACTCTTACGAACAATACAATCTACTTACTCACCCCGCCTTTATCTTTTCTCATTCTTGTTTGGTTGATTGATTGTGTGATGATCATCAATGCTGCCGATTCCGTTTTCAAATTTTATGTGTTTTATTTATATAACGGATCTGTAGTTTTCCTAATCATCATATTTAGAAAAGTATTCCTCTCATAATTTCCGAACCTGAAATTGGACCTAAAATTTTAAAGTCAATTTACGGGGAAGCGTTAACAACAGGGACGTTGCCAGCTTCTTCTTTATGCATGAACCATGATTTTATGTTCCATAGAATCCAAGAAAAGTTCAAGAATCTCTCATACTCCACGTGTATTTCCTCTCCTGGGGCATATGCTATTTTTCATGTGAAATTTTCTCGAGTTAAGTAATTTGACAATCATGATCGCCGAGAGAAAAAAAGCTTTCCATTTGGACAAAGTAGATATAGATAATAGATATTTAGCATCAGTGAATAAAAACGTCGTATAATTTTGTAACGTCTTGAATTGTATGTAGTCGAATGCTTGTGGATTTAAATTTTTCTTTAAGTCAGGATAATTATAAGTTAATATTCAGGATCCAGAATTTTAAATGCTGTTCCAACTGATGGCTATTATTTATTGTCGTTCTCAGAAGTCTATTGATCGCAATTTTCAATTTCAACTTCCTGTTTAAGGATGAGCTATTATCATTCCTTTCACAGGGTATTTCGATTAATAAAGAAATCATTGATGGACGCATACACATGTGTACACACCTTTCATCAAATTCGTTTAGTTTTTTGTTTGTCGGAAAAGATTCTAGCTAGCTTTGTGTCCGAATTATAAATGCGCCCTTATTTTCTATATCTATTTCAGTGAATGCGCTCCTGTAGGATTTCGAACTACACGCTTCCACCTACCCCCGACGCTTTTTATTTTCGGACAATAAAATTTTTCGGTTCTGAATGTAGATCACGCTAACTCTGACATGAAATATGTGGGAGTTCCTTCCTTTGTATGCATACACATGCCCATTTCACAATGGTTCTTTTACCGGTAGTAATAGTGTCTATAATAGTAAGGGCAGGTAGCAAAAAATCGATAGCCAATTGTCACAAAAATATCAGAAAAATGAGAAATAAAATACAATCATATCATTCTTATTTAACACTACAACCTGTAAATGGACAGGCAATAATTTCCTTTGCAAAATCAGTATTGAATATTTTTAACCATTTTCTTCTTTTAATTTTTGTATCCATTGAATTTCATAATTACTTAATTGCCTATTTGTGTAACTGACATTTTTTTTGCGACCGAGTTGAATAGTCTGTGTTTGGTTTTTTACTTCTAATTCGATGTATGTATGTAAATATGTATAGGTACATGTAATGTATCTAATACATGTACGTGTGTTAGATGGGCATAACATCACTGTACTGAGACTTGCGATTAATCAATGCGTAACAATTGTACGTTCTGGTTCGATTTGCCGCTTGTCATGCAAAAGAAATCAAGATCTAATTTCTGCGACACGCACTGAGGGCCATCTATTAGAGAGTAAAGAGTGGCACGTGTCCAGGCTAATGAATAGTACACGTGACGTGGAATTGAATCTGCTTGCGAATAATATTGGTTAAAGACACGTGCCGTCGCGTGGAACGACCACTCGGTAATGCAACCTTACAAAAAGTTCGATTGTTCTTGTCTTATGCGATAGTACGTACCTACATGTACACACACTTATCGATTGCTAGCACTACCGTGCGTCGGGCAGTTTAATGTTACAACCATAGCTCGCTAACGTGGGGTGACAAGAAATACTCATCAAAATATAAAATTTTCTAACTATAACAGCAATAAGTAATAAAGTTTAAACTTACCTCTATTTTTCTTGCTCTCGATGAAATTGGTACTGATATAGCGTAAGGGTGTTTGTATATATTACGCGATAGCGGCGCAAATTATCGTCGCGATGTGACGCGAATATCAAAACGAATACTCTTCGATATGCTTCACGCTGTCGGGGTACGATACTGTACCATTAAAATCTCGCAACAGTACAAAATTGTAGCACTGTTGTCGAAGGTAAACAATACTGTGCGAGCATGCAGACGATACGATTTACAGCGTGCGGTAATCGTCGCGATATCACTCGGTGTGCAAACGCTCGATGGGTACCTAATAATGAACGATGAAAAATGTAAATGAGACGCAACACGTATTGTAAATATGTATTTCTACTTTATTACACATTTGCATTACATTCGACCAATATTTGTAGAAACTGGTTCTATTTCCCTAATAGAAGACTGAGGTAATTTATAAGTTTTAGTAATATCTATTTATTTATACGTTACTTATAGTTCGGGAATCGAAAGTTGAACTATTTTTTGTTCATAATAAATAATAATAAATTTCAAATTGACACATAATTTTAATAGTCGGACAAGGAATAATCAATGACAACATAATAACAATAATTAAAGGGAAAAGTAAATAAAATATAAAACATACTGTCGTCTATGAGGGTGTATAGACTTTGTTACTCTTGCTATACAGTGAAGTTAATACATATATGTATATTATGTACATTTACTCGTCATCACCTTAATAATAATAATAATAATAATTATCGACTACGTATAATACATTTAGGCTCAATAATTAGTTCACTGATTTGTTTTGTATTTACATATAAAAAGGGTTCAAGTTTCGCACATCACTCTATCACAGTATAAGTAATATACAGTTGCGAAAAAGTACCTACCGCACCTACCTGGGTATGACTATTCTCTGGATTGAAAATTTTTCCGAATTTAATTAAAAAATTTGGCTTAGGTATGCTCAACTTACGGCTAGAGTAAGTAATAAAAAAATAATAAAAAAAATATTTTCAATGGTACATCTTGGACACGATTTCCGCGCTCCTGTATATTGCTTAGTTACGTGTGTTTCACAATCGGTTGTGAATGCTGATATGCATGCATGTTACATATACTCACCTATTATGTACACAGACACATACAACGCAACGGCATGCTCACATGCACTCACACACATTTTGTTTGTACTAACACTTGCATTGTCAGCATTTCAATTACATTGTCACTTATTTACATAATACGATATTATTATGTATAGGTAATAATATTAATAATAAAAATCATTTTATGATAATATAAGTATCCATGTGAGTAGATACATAGCGTTAAAGAACATAAAAAGAAGGTGGATGATATGGCGCGTGTCGTCCAAGACAATAATAATAATTTAAATAAAACGAGATACGACAGCAGCGGTAAGTCTTACCGGCTAAACCATTTGGTTCATGTAGTCGAGACTGCAGTCCGGATGCCTCGGACTGAAGTTCTGATGGTGTCCGGCACTCATACCCATGGTCATCGAGTAGCTGCCCATTTGATAAGCGCCACCCATGTGGTTGCCCATTTGCATCTGATTTTGTCCGTTCTGTTGATTGAAATATTCCATTTGGCTGTAATAGGCGGCGTTGTAATTTTGCCCGTAATAATGATGAGGTGGCGGACTGTGTCCGTTTGTGTGCCAATTGAATGTGTTGAAAGAATCGTGCTGATAAGAGAGCGATGTGTTACTCGATGGCGTTATCGGAGGTGACGGAGTCGCTATCACGCTGCTCGTGTTGCTTCCGACGGGTGTCACGTTTCCGTTGGTGCTGCGATAAGTGTTCAATAATTGAGGAGATTCCTTCTTGATGTTGATGGTCGTTGAAGAAGGTGATACCGACGAAGAGGGCGTGGGGGGTATGTTATTGGTCGTTGTAGAACTTGTCACTGGTATCACGGGCGAGGGCTTGCTACCCTTAGCTTTCGTTGGTGTTGTCGGCGTTCTAGGTGAAGGTTTGTTCTGTTGTTGCTGCAATTGCTGTCGACATTTTGCCCGACGGTTCTTGAACCAAACCTGGAAGAAATAAAATCAACCAATTCCCCTTGTAACCTACGCGCCTAACTGCTATCACAAAATCTCCTAATCTAAAATCCAAGCAAGCCAAATTAGCAAAATTTGGACTTGGAAGTTAAAATCTTCAAGTGTGTTGAGCAATAATGAGGCCAGATTGTAATACATATTTCCCTAATCCTTTAAAAAAAGAAAACAGAAATTGTGTTTATGAGTTTTGAGAAGATTGGAATATTTAAAAATTTTCATGTGGTGAGGCAATTCTGACGAGACCAAATTAGTTCCTTTTAAATGTAGGTATTATTTCGTTGACCCGTGTGTTACTGTTCCACTGATTGAGTGTTCGTGTCAGTGTGCTTACGGTATCTAAAGGTTGCAGTTATTGGATTTATCTAATGATTCATAGAGTAATCTCAATTTTTTCGAAGGCACAAATGGTTACTGCAAATCACAAAGTAGCTCATTAGTTATAGTTACCTAAAATGAAATAATGGTAAATGATATCCAATGTAAAGTTTGTGATAAAATATTTTTTCGCTTCGCGTACACAAATTGATAAAAAGAACAAGGCGCAATCGTTGTAAAGGAAGGCCGCAGCTCGCCAACGATAAAGCTTGGCTGGATGGATGTTGCGAGTCGCCATGGTAACACTGACATCCCCATTAACAAAACATAAAGTCCCTCGGGTATATGGCAGTCTCGGCGTTGTATCTAAATCTTATCTCCTCCTCGAGATGTTACGCGGCACTTGGTTACTTTTGATGTTTTGTTACAAAAATAAAAATGTTCTAGGACAGAATCACCCTTCTCTACGTTAATAAATGCACCATTCAATACCGATTTGTTTCATTGCTAACGCAAAAAAAAAATACGAAATTAAATATACGTATCTACCTACTTATGCGCTTGATAAAAACTAGCAACCTTAGATCATCACTATCAAGAATAATAATATTCATAAGTTTTTAACTGTTGGTGCATATCAATGTATAAATAATAACACGCACGAATGCATGGTAAGAGGGCACCCCCTAATCATAAAATCTACTACCGGACCTTCCTCTGCATTCGCACCCTTATCCGAAACGTCGCGGTTCGTCCAAACTTTCACTGCACAAAAGTAACTGTTATGCTCCGTTATTACTTATATGTGTGTGTGTGTGTGTGATTCTGTGAATACACATACATACGTAAATATGTAGATATAACATGAATTATATGTATTAGGTATATGTATATAAGTTTTATCAAATACAATCGCGCGGACAAAAGCTATACATGCGTGCTGCACCCGAGGGGTAGTTTTCCATTAGTTGACGGATTATTTAGGGTCGTTCCGCGAAGGCACCCCGCCTTTTGCCTTTATAAGTCCTGCCTGAAGAACGAGCACTATAAAAGAGGCATTACAGAGTAACAGTTTTTGTAAGGGGAACGAAATGTGGTGGAAATTGATAGGGAAATGGTTCAGAGGAGAGACGGCAGGCTGTGTAATCGGGTATTAGACGAAGGTGCATACGCATACAGAACACACAGACCCGTCCAATCGCGTATATAAACATTTTTGTGACCACGAACGCTCTCCATTTATTTAACGGTATCGACATAAAAAATGTACTTACAGGGCGAAAAAATAGACTGTTTTACATAAACGTCGAAAGTCAAGGCGTCAAACATTCAAATCCACAGATCAGCGTAATGCCCAATAGATAGTTGGTACAAGGATTTTCTTGGACATTTTGAAATTAACCAGAATTTTGAATGTTTAGACCAATTTGGTCTCTATTTACCGTACCTAAGTAATGTTGGACTCGAAGAATGTGTCTCTTTTCGAATATTGGTATCAAGGACATGATTATTAAGCAGTCAAACACTGACAAATGCAATCGAATAGATAATAGTTTAATTAAGTTTAGAGTATCATCCTAAAAGACCGTGTGTTTCATCGTCGCACTACCCCCCTAATAATAATAATAATAATAATAAGTGCGAGAAGGGGCGAAAGAATAAAGGGAGGTATAAACTAACAGTTAGCTGTAACCGTAGCTGTAGCATGTTGGCTGGCAAACTCGTAGACATACATATAAATGCACACTTGGTTTGTTATTAAGGGCAGCACGCAGGAAATAGGCCTGCGGTACGAGTTACAATATAGCACAATTGGGAGGGCGTAGTGTTTGCACTCCTCCCGGTAATGATTCAATTTAAAGGCTGGTTAGTCTTTTCATCGGGCACAGCTGCTGTTTGTTTCGCTTTTACGGTGTGATTAGAGAAACGAACCGAATGACGGGACAGGACACTCAGGCGCGGCAACAGGACGACCGTATCAAACATCACAAACAATACAACTAGCAAAAATATACTGATTTAGATGTAATTCTGGAGCAAGTAGGTAAACAATAATTTTACAATTTTAGGTAAATTCTTTCATTTGTAGTTAAAAACTCAAATATGTATTATAGCTTTTAAAATCTGGATATAGGTACCTATACGCAACTTTTCTCTCTATAAACGCCAAAATACTGCTGAACGCTTAATTATAATTTTTCAAGAAAGGACAAAATAATAAAAAACAAATAACGCGCTGCTGTGCTCAGTAAGCCGACCCTCCATAATAAATTTCGATGACACTAATCTTGATCTGTGTATATATATGTAAATATATGAACACATACGTATAAAAAACAATGAAAGAAACTTGTCCAATGGATCGGGCAGAGAAGGTGTTGGTTATTGCTGTACGTTTTTTATTCTTCGACGCAGCAGCACAGAACGTTGCTTATACATAGATACCTACAGTATATTATATCTACCTAGTAAAATTTCTGAACGAAAAAAACAAAGGTGTGAGAACTAAACTAATAGTAGGTAAATAGTAAGTAATAAGTACGAACCTGGACCCTCGATTCAGGAAGATTGATTTTTAGAGCCACCTCTTCTCGCATAAAAATGTCCGGATATCTCGTTTTGGCAAAGAGGGCTTCCAGAACGTCCAGTTGAGCTCTAGTAAACGTAGTCCGCTCCCGACGCTGTTTCCTTGGATTGACACCTGACAAATAGGGAAAGACTGTGCATTATAATTCAGTCAATAAATCTCAACATGAAATAATAATAGAACAGAAGCGATCTTATTATTTGACCCGCGTTGCGTCCGTCAGACCTCCAGACCTGGATCTAATAATTTTACAGACACGGCATCAGAAGGTAAATTCCTTTATTCCTAAAATTTATCAAAACAATCGAATGAAAAATGAAGATCTTGAGTAGATATACATATATCACTCACTATTTAGGTGTGCACAGGTATACGTATGTACGTAATATATATATATTGTGTAATGTGCATATATACATCCAGGAATGAATTTATTTATTCAAGTGTAGTTGTGCCTACCGCGTGCAAACAATGATTTGAGTTTGTGTTAAAAGACCCCAATGAAACATTAGTAATTCAATTAGACACCCCAGAACGTTTATTGGCCAGCTGCGATTTCCCATCTGACAAAAATAAAGAACGTCGGTAACTTTTTTCAACAAAAAGTAATTCAACTTTTCCTTTTTCTACTTGTTTTAATTTAATATTTGTTTTAAATTTCCTTTCGTTCTGGCTGCTACTAAAGTTCTGTAAGCAATTGACAACTGCTTTTACTAAAAATACCTATTAAGCAAAAATAGATAACACTAGAACTAATGTTCAAACTTATTCTTGATTCAATTTTGTTTTCGCATACTACAAAAATTTCGGGTATTTCTTTAGAAAATCATTAGATTAGAACGACTGGTTTATTGGATAAATCTAAATTATAGGCTAATAAGGCAAGTCTATTTTAATTAAATGTTCAAAATATAGTAATATAAATGTATATAGATAGCGATTTAAATAAGAGAGTAAATCAGGCTTTACAGAAGAATTGTTAACGCCTCACAGTCGGATGTGTGAAAAATTAGGGTTGGACACATGACTGTGATAAGTGATTATAGAGAAATCAATTTGTCAGTATAAACAACAGTGCACTAGTGCGGTGGTGTGTTTGTTTTCTTTATCGGTATAGGTCTCGTCCATCCCCCCTGTTTACTTAAAATAAGTTTCTCACATTGCCATACACATGGCTCCTTAAAATATGCCGACGTCACAGGGGGCGAACACGCGCAAGGGTGACGATACCTACTGCTATTAGTCTTTTTTGTATATATAGACACAATACGCGTTGTTTACATTCAATGTACCTAATTTTCACTCCTAAGAAAATTAATTATTCACTTATTTTCAAAAAAATATATTTCGTTATCAGTCCAAATCATCATTGTGGTCGGTCTCTGCATGGTTCAGGAAAGAAAAATGAGGGATGTCGTTTTTGGACAGTGGCTTCAGAATTACCCCAACACATCGCAATTTTTGAATACCGAATAGGTACCTACCTATATCTTAAACCTGAAAATCCTAATATGCTAATTTGATTTGTTTGGTTTCGCGATTCAATATAGGGTAATTCTTGAGCAAGTGTCGAATTTGGCTTCGAATAACATGTAGTCAATACTTAAAATTAAGTTCCTGCTGTTGTTCCTTTTGACCGTTTGTATTAGTACCTAACCTAGCGCACTACTAACGGAAAGTTAAAAAAGAACTAAAAAACGAAGACAATCATTTTCGATGTAGTCTTTGATAACGCACCATTAGAAAAAAGCTCTATAGCACATTGAATTTTGGAATATTCGTAAAAAAGTAAAATTACCATCATTTAAGGATGTTGAGGTTAAAAGTTGTTCTTAATTATTTTTGTCTTTTTTATTTAACATAGTAATGTTCACAATCAGAGAAAAGTATTAGCATACTTTAAAATTTGAGACCAGTCTCGAACTCATCACCCATCACAACAAGCAATTTTGGAAATTGTATTATTCTTAAT
>NW_020439055.1:241324-243767 GCF_000699045.2 Agrilus planipennis | reverse complement strand
GCTAAGCGAAGAGGTAAGCAAGAGACATGTTAGACTACACTACAACTACTAAACGAGTTAGTGCTACTACTACACTACACAACACTACTACTACACTACACAACACTACTACTACATACAAAAAAAAAACACAAGAATCTACAATCAACAATTACTTCAAACAAAAAGAACAAAAATCAGCATGCAAAATAAAAACTAAATCAAATTAACTATGAGAAACTACAAGAAACTACATAAAATAAAAAAAAAACATGCAAAATAAAAAATTAATTTGAATAAAATCAACTTCATGAATTCTACTAGATAGAGCATGCAAGATAGATAACTATTTTAACTACGGGGTCATCTTTGTCTTCTCCAACGTCGATCTGAAACAGATAAGGTGGCAAACAGGTTAATAAAGAGCAATTAAAATTAATTATATCAAGTATTCTCACCTTAATTAACTGTAGACTGTAATGTTCCAAGTTTGCAGGTGTGAAAAGCAAACAAAATCCAGGAATAATGCCAATGCAGAAAATTCCTTATTCCAGTGGAAATCAAATAAATATCCACTTGTTCTCACTCATCAGTTCAAAACTAACTGCATAATGATGCAAAGCGAAGACGAAAACAGCAAATCAAAAATGTAGTTCACCAAAGACCACACCCATGTAGACAATGGTTGTTTCAGTACGACCAAAATGAATTTCAACTCCCTCTCATTTGTTGAACAATCTGTAGAAATGGTGGAAAAAAACATATTAATCACACTATTAAATAAGGAATAGATCAAACACGCACCAAAAACCAAGCAAAACAGCTGAAATATAAAATGGTGACGAGTGCCAAGTTTACACGACAGACTAAATTTGACATATAGATGTGAAACAATCATAGACGCACATAACATTAATTTGTAATGTGACAATAGATAAACGTTAAACGATATACCATGGGTGATGTGGACTATAGATATTTAAAATACTATACATACGCCACATCAATCTAATACTCTGGCCAATTGATTACAATTTAAGAGAAATGCCACTATAGATTAATAAAGAGCAAGTGATATTAATTACGTCATGTTTTCTCACCTTGACTACTTGTAGAAAGTAGCGTTCCAAAGTCTACCAGTATGAGCAGAGCAAAACAAATCTAGGAGGGATATCACTGCAGACAATTTGTTGTTTCAGTGGCTTCCAAATTAATTTCCATTTGCCTCCCATTCTCGGGGCCAAAACTAACTGCATAATGTTGCAAGATCAAAACATCAAAAGCAACGGTTGTTTCAGTAGCACCAATTCCTTATAATTTGTTACAATCTATAAGAAACGGGCAAAAAAGTAATCAATTACCACTTTTAAAGCAAGTAAATCAGTAACATTCACACTAATCAAAACATCAGTTCCATATTTATTCTGCTGAAATTTTGTTGAAAAGTTGTCTATCGAGGCAAGTTACAAATGTCTAAGAAATTGAAGTTCTAGTAGCTCACTTACTATATTTAATTGATACTGTTACTTACCAGTTCATTGTCATAAATCCTTTCTTCAGCAACAGCACACTGTCTCCGTTACCAGTGGAAAAATGACGTTTTTATGCTTTAAAAGACCATAGGCACAGCTATTTTCTGGAGCGATTGACGACTTGAGACAACCAATGCCCCATAATTTAACAGAATCTGAAGTTCTTCCAACGTTCCTGTAAAATGAAACAGTATTTTAGCATCCTTAGTAAATAACATGCGTAATACATGGTTAAACTAATGTAAATATCATAGACGCACGATAATGTTAATTTATGCTGTGGAGAATAGATAATTATTGTTAAAAGAAATGTCATAACAGTTTAATAAAGAGCAATTAATATTAATTATGTTATGCAGTTTTTTTCCAGGGTGGCGGTCAAATAATTACACAACTGTAAGTTTTTGTAACGTTTCGGTTTATTTAACCATCTTCAGACTGAAAAAACTTTGTTTTTTATTTATAGTTCAACTAGTTAGGTGTTATACATTTGTTTGTAAAATATAAATATAATTAATAGTCAAAGAACATATCTTTTGGAGTGTTACTGCTTGTACACAGATATTAACTTATTTTTAAACATCCTATCATGTTGAACAACTGCATACTAATTCTGAATGTTTAGGTAAAGCAGTAACTCTCCATCTGGTTTATGATGTTTGACCATTCATTTATATTTTTGGGTTTTTCATATTTTGTTAATGTTGTATCTGTTCTGTTATTATTGTTTTTATTATATTATTTATGGTTTATGTCATTAAATTATTAGATATTTCCAAAATTATCTGTGTCAGTTCTAAAGTTTATAGTTTGGGTGTTTTTTATGTGTATCATTTTTTTGATAATTCGTTTTTTATAATTGCTTTCCCGGTCCAAAATTGAAATTCTGCTGGTTATTTAATGCATGTTCTGATAATGCTGTTTTTGTTTTG
>NW_020439055.1:187679-237499 GCF_000699045.2 Agrilus planipennis | reverse complement strand
TTTGGTAGAGAAGATCGGACAGATTTCGCCAAGGCAAGCTGGGCAGTCGCCTATTGCTCCTATTCCAGATAACCCACTGTACCCTGTCTGAAAGGAAGTAACGCTAGAGTAGACTCGCGAAAAGTGTATAAGACACTTTTAAGATCAACTAAATAGCTAAGCCCAAGGGAAGTCGTTCGGGGAGGCCCTCCCTAATTCCACAAGGGTGAGAAGAAACACACACGATAACGAAACGTTGAATCATGTAGAACTCGTAGGGTAAATGCAAAGCAATTTAGTAAGAATATGCAGTAAGCTAAGCGAAGAGGTAAGCAAGAGACATGTTAGACTACACTACAACTACTAAACGAGTTAGTGCTACTACTACACTACACAACACTACTACTACATACAAAAAAAAACAAGAATCTACAATCAACAATTACTTCAAACAAAAAGAACAAAAATAA
The DNA here is from genome assembly GCF_000699045.2 of Agrilus planipennis. Lineage (NCBI taxonomy): Eukaryota > Metazoa > Arthropoda > Insecta > Coleoptera > Buprestidae > Agrilus > Agrilus planipennis. The sequence continues at coordinate 237,050 of NW_020439055.1, read as the reverse complement.
GCATGCAAAATAAAAACTAAATCAAATTAACTATTTGAAACTACAAGAAACTACAAAAAAATTAAAAAAACATGCAAAATAAAAAAATTAATTTGAATAAAATCAACTTAACGAATTCTATTAGATAGAACATGCAAGATAGAGAACTATATTAACTATGGGGTCATCTTTGTCTTCTCCAACGTCGATCTGAAACAGATACGGTGGCAAATAGATTAATAAAGAGCAATTAAAATTAATTATATCAAGTATTCCCACCTTAGTTAACTGTAGACTGTAATGTTCCAAAGTTTGCAGGTGTGAAAAGCAAACAAAATCCAGGAAAAATGCCAATGCAGAAAATTCCTTATTCCAGTGGAAATCAAATAAATATCCACTTGTTCTCACTCATCAGTTCAAAACTAACTGCATAATGATGCTAAGCGAAGACGAAAACAGCAAATCAAGAATATAGTTCACTAAAGACCACACCCATGTAGACAACGGCTGTTTCAGTACGACCAACATGAACTTCAACTTCCTCTCATATGTTGAACAATCTGTAGAAATGGGGAAAAAAACATATTAATCACACTATTAAATAAGGAAGAGATCAAACACACTTAAAAACACCCATCAAAAACCAAGTATAACAGCTGAACTATAAAATGGTGACACGCGTCAAGTTTACATGACAGACTAAATATGACATATAAATGTGAACTAATCATAGATGCACATAGCATTAATTTATAATGTAGACAATTGATAATTATTAAAACTCCACAGATGCTCAAGTCAATTTAAACTGTAAACAGTAGATAAACGTTAAACGACATACCATAGATGCTGTGGACTATAGATATTTAAAATACTATACATACACCACAACCTCAATCTATACTCCGGCCAATAGATAAGAGTTTAAAAGAAATGCCACTATAGATTAATAAAGAACAATTAAAATTAATTATATCAAGTATTCTCACCTTAATTAACTGTAGACTGTAATGTTCCAAAGTTTGCAAGGGTGAAAAGAAAACAAAATCCAGGAATAATGGCAATGCAGAAAGTTTCTTATTTCAGTGGAATTCAAATAAATATCCACTTGTTCTCACTCATCAGTTCAAAACTAACTGCATAATGATGCAAACCGAAGACGAAAACAGCAAATCAAAAATGTAGTTCACCAAAGACCACACCCATGTAGACAATGGTTGTTTCAGTACGACCAAAATGAATTTCAACTCCCTCTCATTTGTTGAACAATCTGTAGAAATGGGGAAAAAAACATATTAATTACACAATTAATTAAGGACGAGATTAAACACACCTAGAAACACGCATCAAAAACCGAGTAGAACCGCTGAATTATAAAATGGCGACAAGCGTCAAGTTTACATGACAGACTAAATATGACATATAAATGTGAAACAATCATAGACGCACATAACATTAATTTATTAAAAATCCACAGATGCGTAGGTCAATTTAAACTGTCAACAATAGATAAACGTTAAACGACATACCATAGATGCTGTGGACTATAGATATTTAAAATACTATACATAGCCACATCAATCTATACTCTGACCAATTGATAACAGTTTAAAAGAAATGCCACTATAGATTAATAGAGCAGTTAATATTAATTACGTCTTGTTTTCTCACCTCGACCACCTGTAGAAAGTAGCGTTCCAAAGTCTACCAGAATCATGAGCAGAGCAAAACAAACATAGGAGGGATATCACTGCAGACAATTAGTTGTTCAAGTGGCTTCCATCCAAATTAATTTCCATTTGCCTCCCATTCTCAGGGCCAAAACTAACTGCATAATTTTGCAACATAAAAACATCAAAAGCAACGGTTGTTTCAGTAGCACCAATTCCTTCCAATTTGTTACTATAGAAAAGGGCAAAAAGTAATCAATTACCACTTTTAAAGCAAGTACGTTAAGCTGAAATGTTGTTTAAATATTGTCTATTGAGGCAAGTTACAAATGTCTAAGAAATTGAAGTTTCTGGGAGCTCACTTACTATATTTAATTGATACTGTTACTTACCAGTTCATTGTCATAAATCCTTTCTTCAGCAACAGCACACTGTCTCCGTTCCCAATGGAAAAATGGCGTTTTCATGCTTTCTTTTAAGGACCATAGGCACAGCTACTTTCTGGAGCGATTGACGACTGAGACAACCAATGTCCCATAATTTAACAGAATCTGGAGTTCTTCCAACGTTCCTGTAAAATGAAACAGCATTTTAGCATCCTTAGCAAATAACATGTATAATACATGGTTAAACTACTGTAAATATCATAGACGCACGATAATGTTAATTTATACTGTGGAGAATAGATAATTGTTAAAAGAAATGTCATAACAGTTTAATAAAGAGCAATTAATATTGATTATGTTATGTAGTTTTTTTCCAGGGTGGCGGTCAAATAATTACACAACTATAAGTTTTTGTAACGTTTCGGTTTATTTAACCATCTTCATACTGAAAANTTTTCAAAATCACGGTTTAAAATATTAATAATCAATAAATAAAAACGTTTTTAAACTGGGAATTGGAAGTGCAAGTCGATGTTCATTGTGAATTTTTGTGGCCAAATCAGCTTAACGTAATAGAGCTACAAATGCCAACAAGACCTTCTGAAGCAAGTTACAAATGTTTAAAAAAAAATTAAATTTTTGGTACATCATTTATCATTTCTAATTGATACTGTTACTTACCTGTTCAATGTCATAAATCCTTCCTTCTGCTACCGCACACTGCCTTCGTTCCCAACGGAAAAAAGGCACCTTCACGCCTTCCTCAACACTTCAGATATTACTACTTTCCAGAGTGAAAGAGCACTGATACAACCAATGTTTCGTAACATATTGTACCTATATGGAATTTTTATGTTCCTGTAAAATAAAATATTATGAAAGTTTTCAGATATTATTAAGTTTGCCTCCCTACTAGAAAAGGTACATAATACAATAACATTAAAGTAATGCCATACCCTTTTCTCTATCAACATCAAACAAATATTTTGTATATGACTTAAAATTATTTAGAGGTACTGCTATGTTTTCGAAAAGAAAAGAAAATATAATGACAGTAATACAGTTTATAGTAATAAACTTATTAAAATAACAACTATTTATTTTTAAATGAAACGAACAAGTGTGGTGGAAAAAAGGCACTTTTAAAGTGCTTTGAGGTACTGCAGCTTTTTCGAGAGAATGTGAACTTCTACAATCGATGATCCACAATAAATGGCATTCAGAATTTATATAAAGTCCTGTGGAATAATTTGCTACATTAAAGACTGTAATTTTAAGCCATATTTTAGAATATATTGTATTGTATATATTGAATATTATGTATTACAGTAATTTCTAACTGGTCAACGATTATAAAGAAAATTAAACAATTTTCAAACGTTAATTGTTTAGTCTACATAGCAAAGAAAGCGATGTTCTGCAACACAGTGGATTTTATTACTCAAGAACTCAAATGAAAATTTCATAGATTATCATTATATTAACCAATATCTGAAGTGAAAAAGTGATCCAAAACGCAAGACAACCATAGCTGTAATAACAGATACAACATTAACAAAATATATTATAAGACTTCAGTTGTATATATAGAAAAACACAAAAATATAAATGAATGGTCATAGACAATAGACCAAATGAAGGGTTACTGCTTTACCTAAACATTCAGAACTAGTATGCAGTTGTTCAACATGATAGAATGATTAAAAATAACTTAATATCTGTGTACAAGCAGTAACACTCCAAAAGGTATGTTCTTTGACTATTAATTATATTTATATTTTACAAACAAATGTATAACATCTAACTAGAAGAACTACAAGTAAAAAGCAAATTTTTTTCAGTCTAGAGATGGTTAAATAAACCAAAACGTTACAAGAAATATACTAGTTGTGTGACCGCCACCGTGAAAAAAACTACATAATTTAATAGTAACGGTCAGGAATCTAACTTAAATTGATTATGTAATGTTCTCTCACCATAGTAAAAAGTAGCGTTCTAAAGTTCATCAGTGTTATTGAGCAAACCAAATCTAGGAATGATACCACTGCAGACAATTTGTTGTTTCAGTGGCTTCCAAATTAATTTCCAATTGCCTCCCATTCTCAGGGCCAAAATTAACTGCATAATGTTGCAAGGCGAAGATGTCAAAAGCATCGGTTGTTTCTGCATCAAAATTAACTGCAATTTTCCTTCTCATTTGTTTGTTAGACCATCTATAGAAACTGGCAAGAAAAAGTAATTAATTACCACTTTCTAAAACATTGTTTAAAAATTGCCTATTGAAGCAAGTTAGAAATGTCTAAAAGATAGAGGTGTCTGGGATCTCATTTATTATTTCTAATTGATAGTTACTTACCAGTTCACTGTCATGAATCTTTTCTACAGCAACAGCACACTGTCTTTTTATTCTCAATGGAAAAAAGGCACTTCTATGCTTTCTTTAGGACCATGAGTACACATCTACTTTATGGGGCAAATGAGGAGTGATACAACAGATGCTCCTTAATTTAATGGCATCTGGTGTTTTCTAATGTTCCTATAAAATGAAATCAATGAAAAAGTATTCAGATACAATTAGTTTAGCTTCACTAGTTAAAGTAATGTACAACCGTTTTTTCTGTTAATAATTTTAAGATATAATGATACTTATATGGTAGCACTTTTGTAAGAAACTCTTTTTGGTATCTTCAACTATAAAGCAGTTATTGAAGAAACCCGCTTGCTTGGGACACTCTGTATAATATAATATGTATGCTCACCTTAATTAACTACAGGTCTCCAAGATGATAACCTAACAGATAAAACACCATAGGAGACGACCTGCTTTTTCAGTAGCATTATGATAAACTTCAATCTTCTCACTCATTTATCTTAGATACAATCTGTAGAAATAGAGAAATAACAAATTAACTATTGTATGAAGTAAATATATAATGGAATAGAATAAAAAACTTACAAAAAAGTAAGTAAAATTGTAAAACTCATACTTTTAAAATGGCGATGAGGCGTGTCTTCTTTCATAGATGTATAAAATTCATAAAAACATCTATTTCGCCGAAAATTTAATTTATTCTGCAGATAATTGCGAAAAATAATAATATACAGTATGAGTCAATCAATCTGATCTTTCAAGATATTCCACGTAGAAAAAAATTAACTCGGCAAGTTGAATTTAAAAGACGCGAACAAGACATCCTAACCCTACGAAAGATTATTCACTTATAATGCACCAAACTTGTCTCAAGCTTGTCGCCAAATTGCGGTAGCTAATGCACGAAGCACTGATGACGTAGGCAAACGCCAATCAGAAGCGTCAAATCTGATGTCAGCGAGGGTTTAACCAATCGCGTACCTAGTTTCATCCCCGTTTTACAGAATTGAGCTAAATGTGTTTTTTGCTTCGTGAGAGTTCCATCGCCTGACCACTACTCTAAACATAACCGAATACAAGAGCGAGAGAGACAGTGAAAACTTAAAAAGAGAGCATTAGAGAAGAAAATAATGCTACTAAATTGAATTACGGGATGTTCTGGTATATAAATTATTCAAAGATGAGACAAAGACCTACTTCAGAAATAAAACCATAATTAATAAAAAAAAATAGTTTTCTGTCCTTCCTTGAGATATTGTCTATCCAATAATAAAAATAATCAAAATCGGTTTAAAATCGGCAAAGAAATAGTGATGTACACAAATAAAAATGTTTTTTACTGTTATCTAGTCGAATTGAGAACAAAATAAATAAGTTATACGTAAAGCCATGATTAAAAATAAAAGATAAATAATTACAAATGACATTAAGTTTGAATAATTGAATAAACTGTTTTTTTACAACTATAGATGTAGGCATTACTTTTATTTTTATATTTTTTATGTATTATCAGGGCTCAACCGTAACATGATTAATTCATAAATACACAAAATAACGTACTTATTTTACTGTGATTACAATTTAATCATTAGCAAATAAGTATGTTTTATTTCTGTGGTTTAATTTATACGTAATCAAATCAGATGATTTCTTAGTTAAATAAACTCTTCTTATTATCGTTTATTTATCTAGTTTAGTGATCTTAAACTACACATTATGACAAAAATGTTAAATTTGTGCGAATTGCATACTTTGACACGGTTAAAAAAATAAAGAATACAATCAACAAAACAAAAATATACATACAATGTAGAAATCTTCCCGAAGTGAGTTAGTTTTTAATATGAAATATTCTCAATTTTTACCCNAATCCACTATAAATTACCTCAAGTTAATTTATATTTGATATTAACCACTATTAAAAATGCCAAAGTCATATAAAAGAAAATGAATCTAATTGCAAACTATTATAAAAACATATATAACTTCATGATAACGTTGACTTGTGGGTTTATAGCATTCCTGTGGTATAATAATAAAATTCGACCAAATATACAAGAACTAAATTTTTTAAACATTAAACGAATCAAATGGAAACTAGGTAATTGCAGTATAATTTTAGAAGTACCTTATTGTTATTTATAAAGAATTTGTATACAATAAAAGTTTACCAAAATTCGATGATAGCTTGCAGGGCCGTAGTTTGTAAATGTAAAAACCTGGCCATTACCTATTCAAACCGGTGGGAAGAGCAAATATTGGTGCATGCAACGGCTTTTTGAAAGCTTCAAATTAATGTTCTTCAGTGTTCCTAAAAGGCCAGCGAAGATGTGAATTTTACCAAATTAGATGATAGCTTGCAGGGCCGTAGTTCGTAAATGTAAAGACCTGGGCATAACCTACTCTAACCGGCAGAAAGAGCACATATTAATGCATGCGACGGCTTTTTGAAAGCTCTAAATTGATGTTCTCAAGTGTGTCTAAAAGTCCAGGGAAGATATTAATTTTGTTCGATTTGCCAAAATTAGATGATAGTTTGCAGGGCCGTAGTTCGTAAATGTGTAAGACCTGTGTACAACCTACTTAAATCGCGAGAAAGAGTACATACTGGTATATCGAACGACTTTTCGAAAGCTTCGAAATAATGTTCTTATGTGTGCCTCAACGATTTTTTAAGCATCGAAGTTATGGAAAAATATGGATACATTACTTTTGTTCTTAATCAAATCAATCTCTATTTTTGATTAAGAGGTATCTATTTGACTATTATTACTTTGTTATAGTTTTATACTCTCATCCTAATTTTTCCAAATAGAGTTAACAGTTTTTTTTCTGCATTTTCAACTATAAGCAACTATCTATCAAAAATATCGTACAGATAATTGTAATGTACAGGACACAAGGTAAAAATGCCCACATTAGAGAAATATACAAAAGAAAGTGAAAAATATTCATTTAGATTAATAGTGTTAAGTGTTTTAAAAATGTAATTATGTTCATAGATTGCCCATGTTTCAAATAAAATTATATTATTTTATTAAAATCCAAACATTTAGTTGCTTACACAAGTTTCGACCCGCACTGTAACATTACTACCACTACGATTGGAATTTAAAATTAAATTATAGTGTTAAATTGGCTAAGGACTGTTCGTCCTTGATATATACAACCCGCTTCGCTGCAGAGTATTCTGAGCGTCAGGCTGCAGTAGCACTACTGAATTCCTTTACTTATTAAACCCTCAGCTTTCAATACCAGAATTTAAAACATTAATAAATTAAATTGGATATTGGAAATGCAAACCTAAGTTCTCTAACAATTTTTGGGACAAAATAAGCAAAACGTAGTGGAGCTATAAACGCCAACCAAGCCTTTTTAGACAAAATTTCGATAAACCGAAGTTCGCAATTATCTACAACCCCAACCAAATAATGGACGATGTAACGGATTTATACAAAGAAGTAACATATGCTCATCATACTATGCATTATGTTCTAGGACATTTTTTGATAACCATATTGACACCAAATCAATAAAAAAATTTATTTATTAATATTAATTTAACTAGGTATTATTAACTGAAGTAGCTGTAGAATGTTACATTCCATGGTGATACCAGGTCAGACATGCCATGTAGTTATCGGTAGGGTTGGAATGCGTAAAAACTGTTAGGTATATTTGTATATTAATACCTTCATCATTTGACTGGCATGAGGATAACATTGATATATCTCAGTAATTAATTTCAGACATCGTGAGACCAACACGGTGACAATTGCAACAGTTCATTAGGGCGAACACCCCGACCTGCAATAGTCAAAAAACTAATTTAAATTATTGCCGAACTCGCTACCCTTTGTAGTTGAATTTGTCAGCTTCGACGCTCCTTTCCTAAGGCTATGATTCTGGGTTATAAAAATCAAAAATCGTAGTGATCGTTTTCCGGCATCGTGGGACCAACACGGCGTTATACCGTAGTCATTGACTTTACGTCAATTGACGACTGTTTTGGGGACTGCTGCCTTGGGTTTCACAACTTAAAGGTGCGGTCAGCCCTTGACCAGCAATGGCCGAGGGAATCTTAATCAAGTTAATACCAATTTCCCATCCTTTGTCGCTGACTTTATGCCAGCTTTGACATTGCTCCCAGAGCTTTTATTTTGGGTTTTAAAAGCCTAAAATCAAAGCAGTCATTCTTTTTTAGGCATCGTGGGACCACAATTTGACAACTGCATTTGTGTAGGTTTTCATTTGCAGTTGTCAGCTTAGTCATTAACTTCGGTCAATTGACGATTTGTTGTGGGCTACAACCTTAGGTTTCATGACCTAAAAGCATAGCCCTGTCTTGACTAGCAATGGTCGAGGGATTTAATTTAAATTAATGCCAAACTCCCTACCCGTTGTCGTTGACTTTGGTCAGCTTTGACGCTCCTTTCCTAAAGCTAATATTTTGGACTTTTAAAACCTAAAATGATAGTGATCAATTTCGGGCATCGTGGGGAAGCCCTGACTTGCAACTGTCATCGCAGTAATTGGCTTTGTGACAACTACTATCGGATTTTCTGATTTGATTTAAATATCAGAATGTTTCTGCTCTAACGCCTAAAACTTTTTTTTTTTATAAACATATTGTCACGCAGTGAAATTTTAATGAAATTCAAAAAACCATTTTAGACCTTAAAACATATTTCAAAATTAATTAAATATTTTATAATTATAACGTTGCTATTCTTTTTAAATTAATAGAACGGATATCGAGTTCATTCACTTGCAAAGTAAGCATATTTATCAGCACATAGCAACGAGGCAGCAAGTGAAAACAACTACCTATTTTGCAAGCGGAATTTGACGCTAGTTTGATAGCTCTGGTCGTTAGGAAAATTATTGAACTTCGCGAAGTCATCAATAAGGACTTCGTCGTTTTTGTCATTAGATCAGCAAGACCAGAGAAACTTCTGGAACCAGTGAATGACCCATGTTGAACTATGGTCAAAATAATCACTGGTTCATCAGAAAGTTTAGCGCGTGGACGGGGATCGATGGTTGATTCGCAATCAGTCGATTCCGGAACGCGAAGGGATAAAGTCTACCCTTAAAAAGAACACTAGGTGGCAAATTCTGTGTGTTGGTGACACTACCCCTAGGTGATGATGGTTGCGACGCTCCTGCCAATAATGTAAGTAAAACAGACTTGTTTCTTTTGTGTGTGTTGATCTACATTGAGGGAAAGATCCTTTTTTTTTGTAAATGTCTTTTATCTTAATTTCCTTTATATTTACATAATAAAGTTGTTATTGTTTTAAAACTTGCCTATCTTGTCATTTTAGTACCTGACCCCCAGTCACGCCAAAATAATCAATTTGCATTAAAATCANGCCATGCCACCATAAAGAATTCTTCACCCTTAGCTAATAAAATAATTACATTCCTTAAAATTTTTTACATTATTAACCAGAATCCTAAACATTTTCGTGAAAAGATACTTTCAATTGCAATTATAAATTATTATGTATATTTTTTATCACCAACGAAGCAGTTATAATATTTCATAATTATATTATATAACTTTAAAATTTTCTAATCTCCACTTGCCTCATTGTCCTAACATTCCACGCTCCCATTCGTAAAGTATTGCATCTTCTCCTGTTGCACTTGATGATATGCCCCGAGGTAGTCCCCAACGGGACATTTGAATGGACGCCATCATTTATGTTGTAGAGTTGTAAGAATATGTTGATTTAAAAATTAATCTGGAAGAGAACCGAATTTACGAAAGGTGGAAAAACCAGTAGCCTGAAATTAACTACTAATGAAATTTTGGGACGTCCAAAAGATAATTTGGGAGAGGATTTGAAATTTACATTGTATTCAAAGCAAAAGTCTCAAGTTAGTTTCTTTTGAGTTAAATAAACAAATTTAAATCATGTAAATCGAAATAATATGTATTTACTCACAAAAATAATTTTCTCCATGATTAGTAGGAATCATTCCTTGTCCAATATAACAGGTTATTATTACCACCTTATATTACCGTACTGTTAGAACATAAATTGTATAATATCCTGTTTCTTTTACTGAATTAAGTCATTCTAAAATTGAATAGTAACTATAATAATGGATTATGTTCCACAACTCACACTTAAAAGCACAGCACGTCACAAAACGATTTGATAAATAATGAACATCGATGAACATACGATGAAAGCTTTTTGGTTATGAATCGTCTATTTTTATGAACACATTCTATGAAAATGTTCATAGAAAATGTTTATTATCATAGATAAGGTATATGTATCTTGTCTATGTTAGTCGTGTGAATCTGGCACTCAATATAAATAATTCTGAAATTTAAACTCTAATAATAAATTGTTCGTCGTTTGCGGGTTTTAAATATGTAAGCACAATAATTGTGCATTCATTCGTTATGCTAAAAAAAGTAAAAATTGTTTTGAGTGTAGGTAGAAATTAAATTTCAATTTATTTAAAAACTACTGAAGATACGATAATTTAATTGACCCCAATTGATTGCGTGTCTTTTGTACTTGAAGACTGATCTAATATGGTAAGCGGAATTTATCTTTTTATTATATATTAGTAATAATTGCAAATAATACATAGACAAATAGTATTTTTCATTGATATTACTAATACGGGTGTGCTATTAGTGAATCATAGATAATCGATGATTATATTAATGTGTTAATGCCATTGAAGAATTTAGTATTATTTGTAATCATTACTTATTAAATAATATAAAAACAAACTCCGCTTACCATAATAGTTCAGTCTTCAGGCACAAATGACACGCAATCAATTTGTGTCAATTAAATGATTATATCTTCAGTAGTTTTTCAATAAATTGACATTCAATTTTCACTTCCACCCGAAACAACTTTCCTCTTTTTCTTTAACAGAACTAACGGACATACGATTATGACACTTACATATTTAGAACCCGCAAACGACGGACAATTGATTGGTAAAGTTTGTATTAGTGAGTTATTTATACCAGGTGCCATTTTTTGTTTATGAATAAGGCAATATAATGACACATAAACTATAGAGCGATATGAATGAAAAACTATTAGCGCCACCCTCCTTTAAACGGTTGAACTATGTGGAAAAGCAGAAATTAAATTTTGGGCGCCAACATTTTTAACTTTTTAACATTTTGTTGAAAATAAAAGTTTATGTGCTTGCTACTGTAGAGCGGTTGTTTGCCATTTATTTTGAACAATCATTAATATTAAATTATAAATGAATCTGCTTTTTGTTACGTAACATTTGTTCAATTATATAAATTTAATTTGTAATAATAGCATGAAGTTAAAATATTTATTTCTATTAAAAAGTAGCTGTTTTATTTAATTGAAATTCCAGAAGTAACTGTACAACATGAGCACTCTCAACATGGGGGCGTAGCTCAGATGGTAGAGCGCTCGCTTAGCATGCGAGAGGTACCGGGATCGATGCCCGGCGCCTCCATACTTTTTTTGTTAAAAAGAAATGTTATTTAAATACGAAAACCCGCATAAATAGTTTATTTTTAAATCATTCGTATGAGAAAAGGTTTTTAAATCATTGGTATGAGAAAAGGTGTTCGTCAATCACATAAATTATAGAAACAATGCCTAGTTCTCTTCTTCGGTCTTAAACTGACTACCATAAAAGGGAATATGAGTTACAATGACCTTCCAGTTGGTGAAATAAATTAGAGCTACAAAAGAGGGGTATAACAATTTTCCATAATGTAAAAACGTAAAAAGCTTTTGTAAATATTTTTTTTTTCAGAAATGTTTCTCATTTCTAATTCTTTTAAATCGATAAGCAATTATATGATAAGGGTATTTACTAGAAGCAAAAAACAAAACATCTATGCTGGGTTACCATTGTAAATGGATTATCAATACTACACTAAGCTCAGCAGTGATGTATCGAATACCTTAAATTAAAATGCAAAATACTTTTAAATTAAGTATTTCAGATACCAGATGTAATAACTTTCTGGAATGGTATTTGATATACGTATCTTGTATCTTTATTTCAGATACTTATATCTTAGATAAGTTACATCTCTGAAGCTCAGATATAACATACATGTCTTATAAATTAAATTTTAGAAAAAAATTCTAATAGCTGCAAAAACCTATCACAAGCTAATGTATTAATTAGGAAAGTAATTAAAAATTTAAGATATCGAAAAAAAAAACATTTCCTTGCGTGTAATTTAAAGTTTGAAAAGAAAATTATTATTATTATAATAGCCTATGGAGTTTATCGTTAATTAAGAAAGACTAAAGAAAAAAGTGTCCCACAACATATAAAGTAATTATTTAAACTATAATAAAATGAATACTAAAAATTATTTTTAACAGTTTTATAGTTGTTGCCTCACTTTTGGACTGATTATTATGAGATGTATTCGCAATTAAATAAAGGATGTACATTTAAAACTTACTTATTGCTAGAGCAGTACCAAAAAGAACGATAGTATTGATATAAGCTTTGAATGCTTCGATATGACTTGGTCCCAACCGACGCAAAATTTCGCTATGAATTATTCTGTCGTACGAATAAGGCGGTTTCTGCTTTGTTGGGTCAATTCCAGCAATCAAAGGAACTTTGGTTGTAAGTTTGCTACAACAGCTACTAGCATATCTTGTACTACCTAAGGAGATAGCAACATTTGACGGTAATAAGATATTTCCCAGAGTAGTGCCAATTCCTCGCATTGTATAATTCATAATTGTAAACAAAAAATTGGTAATTAATAACAAAAATTTAGTGGTTTATAGTTAAAGCCGAAAAATTAGAAATGAAATATGTCAAACTTTGTTTTTGTCATCGGTTACCTATTGAACAAGTTTGAAAGTAATACATTCATCTGAAGTATACCTACTATTTGCTCTACTTGCTGCGTTTCAGTAGGTACTCTATTTCCATATTTAGATGGATTAATGGAATAAAAGGTTCCACTCTATTTACAGTACACTCAGATAATCACTATTTATAGCACACAACCATTTATTTATTAGATTCTATGCTAGTGATTTTACATTTTACAATTAAAAATGTTCTAAATATCTACTACAAAATAATTGTAGAAAATTACGATATTTAGTAAAGTACATATTTTTAATGAGTTTTATATTATGTACTCCATTGTGCATATGTAGTGTTTGCATCTACATAATGTGTTGTTATTGTCCATAAAATATACATATTTTTAATTAATTATTAGTCCATTAATGTGGTTATTACTTTACATATACTTTGTTAATTGGAATCAAGTAATTTTTGTATTACAAGTAGGAAACAAAATAAAGGAAAAATAAATTAGGCTCACTTCTTGTCTAGCAAAAGTAAATCTAAATCTCTTGGTTATAATAACAACATTAAGTAACAATTTATTTACCAATACGAATTGGTATTTTGTCATATGAAATGATCATATCTTGGAAAAATTATTAATAAGTACTTTATCAGCTTTATATTTGCAATAATGTGTTTCAAAATGAACAAGTACTTATTTTTAAATATAATTCGCAGTTGTTTATTTAATAAGTCGATTACTTATTTTTTTACCGTAAGATTTAATATCATTTTTTAAATTAAAAATGATGTCTTGAATTTTAGTCGTCGTTCAAGGCACGTTACTTGGAAGTGTACTTTTGGTTCTTCAACATCAGAAATTGATAAATAAATACCTTTACGCCTCTTTTAATTTGTTAAAGTATACTTGAAATACAAAATGTAGATATTCAATAACTTTTTACATTAATTTAAGATGTTAAAATTAAAGATAAACTGTAATATTGCATAAAAGTTATCAAATTTCGGTATTTGTCTAACTCTAGAAGTCCACGGTCGGAGGGGGTAGGAAATAGGTGGCGGTGGGGATGACCTTGCGCAACACTAAAAAATGATTTTATGGAGGGGTTGAATTGCAAAGGTGATGCTAAAACACCGATTCAAAATGGGTACAGGGGTAGCCAAGCCAAGGGTAGTGAAATAAAAGTACGTAAATAAATATGCAATATTACAATCAACCGCTAAATTCTAGAAGTTATTGGCTTTTAATGTGGTTCTAGATGCATTAAATTACCGTAAAAGTTTTATGGTGTTAAACACTTACAGTTAGATAGTTAAAGAAACAGTACAATATTTTTAAGACGACAAGGCCCCAAAAGCAGCACTTAGCTAAATATGCGAAAGATGACTTTATTTGTCAAGGTAATTCGTCTTAGTCCCTTAGATAAGTCATAACTGGAAGCGAAATCGTGCAAATTTATTTAATATCAATAAATCCACATCTATTCGACTTAAACAACGAAAAAATTAAATAGGCACCAAACCAAATAGTTTGTTATTCTTTCATGTACCTATTTCATGCACCCCTGGTAACCGAAAGGACAACATTGGCCCTAAATAAAGACTTGTTCATCATCTGAAGTATTAAGTAAACACTTTGCGTCACTTTCAGACCCTTTACGTTCCCTTTTAATTGGTGTTACAGGGTATTTAACGGGGCCCCTCCATTTTCTGCTCAGTCCTAAACTTCTTGGTAATGCAATGGGCATACTTATTTTTCTACAGTCTTCCATTGACCTTTTGGTGCTTTTGGAAATTTCTATATCACTCTTGGATCTATTTTCTAAATAGTTCAAGTTACTACAAGAAGCAGACACCGTTTTTTTGGGAAGTCCCTTCGATTCGACGCAGTCTACCACTTCCGGTTCAAAGCCATATCGGATATGCTTGTGATACGGTACATCGGTGGTTGTGGCAGTTCTTGTCACAGAGGGCAAGCAGAAGTGTTTGTTAAAATTTGTTATATCGTAACAAGACTCTATAAGGTGTTTTTCGATAGGTGTATCAGCGCTTCCAAATGAACTTCCTGAACCACCAGCGTATGAGAAGTGTTTGAGTTTGCGCACTGCGTTTTCAAGCTTCAGTGACTGAAGATGGCACTCCTTCGAGTCAGTTAAGTCAATGCTACCTTTCGTAATTGAATTTTCCAGCCTTTAAATGTTCCAAAATTAATTAATCTTGAGAGTTAAGTAAAACAATCTTTTTGTTATGGAATAATCGGGAACAGTTAAATTGGAGCCTGTTTTCGTTTTTTTAGTCTCTTAGTCTTTAAAATATTTACAATTCGTTCACCTTATTCAGAATTTACTGAAATGATCGCGTGAAACTTCTTTTGTTATGAGATAATCAATAAAGAATAAGAGGAAAAATGTATCAAGTAGGTACATATATAAGAAAATACTAAAAATACAAACCTACCTTTCTTTTGTAGAACTTTTATTCAAAATGCTTTTCCCATTATTTTTGGTTTGTGAAAGGATCAGCTCGACGGTGTTACCACTCTTCTTCAAAATTTCCAAAGCATCTTCGTACTTGTAATTAAGCAAGTTTTGTTGATTGGCTGCAATTATTTGGTCTCCCTTCTTCATCTTTTTGAGAGCATCAGCTGGCCCACCGGGAATCACCGATTGAATGTAAACCTTACCGTCAGACCCTTCAGTTATTTGAATACCAAAACTTCCTTTTTGGTCCCGCTGTATTACTACGGAACACAGATAACGCTCTTCGGCAAAAGAAAGGTCGTTGAGTTTATCCAAAAGAGACTGACTCAACGTCTCATGGAAATTTGGTAGAAAATTGACATCGTGGGAGTGTATAGATGTATCTAAATAGAATGAAAGGAAAAATGAATTAATTAAATCAAGATAAATTCATCTCACCTAGAACATAAACGTCATTGACTTTCTTGTCCAGCATAAGTGATCTTGTGGAACTAGAACTGTAGTACAATGAAACACTTTGTAATGAAGACTTTTCTAAATCATCATTTGTGTCAACATTCATAGCTTCCATGGACCTGCAATTCCTATGCCCGCTCCGATTACTAAAAGCTCGTACACCCATCTTGACTCCTCTTCTCTTATCCCAAATGTTTAAGTTTGATAAACCGTCCAATATAAGCCCTTCATTTTTTACTTGTTCTTGTTTTTTCCTAGGCCTTTCGTTTTCTTTATTTTGAAACTCTTCAAACACATGAGCATTGCCAGTTTCTTTAGAAAAGTTGCCCACACTTTTTGATCTTTGGCTTTTCAGATCTTCATGGGAATTGGATTTCGACTTTTTAGAAGGAAATCGAAACTCAATCTTAAACTCTGTGCCAGCATTTGCTCTGTTCTTATCTAAATTTATATGTTGGGGGTTTGTTAATGTTTCTAATTTATACAGAGAATTTGTTTCATTCTTTATTTCTTTAAGAGGAACACCAAATGCTTCCGATAGTCTTTGAAGAGAAATATACTCAGTTTTTAATCGAAGAAAAAACTGATGATGCAAAGACGCCAATCTGAACGTAAAGTAACTCCTTCAAAAAGAAAAAAAAAACAAGTAAATAAATAACTAATCTTCGGTGCTATTAAAACTAGTTTTTTTTTACTCTTTAGGAAAGTACTTACTTTTTCAAATCCATTTTTAGCTTGTACTTTTTCAATTTCAGTTTATTTATTTTGCCGGTATGAGGAATAACACATAAATAATGTTTACTGTAGCACAGAGTCTGTATGGTTTTCCATTCAAACATCTCCAATAATGATAAACTAAAAGGATTAACAACGTCTAGTCTTTCGTATAAATTTATCCCCTGCGCACTAATAAATAACCACACGTTTCTCGGAATATTATCTTTCTGCACCTAAAAGAATAATTGTGAAGTCTATTGACGTAATCGAAATATTTTATAGTAGATACTAGTCGTAATATCACGTTAACTATTACAAATTCAATTGAAATTTTATTGAAAATGTTTAGCATACCTACTCATTTTTTCTTCTATATTTTTATGATTCTCAAATATCTTATCTGATTCTTGTAATTATACTGAATATATATTTACAAAGTGAGATGTGTTGATGTGATGAAAATACTGCGGATAAAAAAAGATAGGAAATAAGGAATTATTGGAAAGAGTAGGAGAACAAAGACCTACATTAGATAACTGTTCGCAAACAGTTAAGGATATGGGGTGTTCTAGTTTTCGGGAAATGAGAAGATTATTTCAGGGAAGGAGGAGTGCAGGTGTGTACTCAAGTAGTCTTCGGACTAAGACTGGGTCGTCAGTCCGAAGACTACCCTACGTTGAAGTTAATAAAGAATAGGATTCATCAGAGACACATTACACATGTAAGAATAATATTATTATGTAGATACCACTTACCCATGTCGCCATACAAAAATGACCTCCATAATGGGGTAACGTTTGAGCCATTTTAATAAATTCTTCTTCTGCTCTGATTACGTCCAAACCTATTTTGCTTTTGTGGCATCTAACTATTTCTTCTTTAAGCTGATGGGACTTTTCACGGTTACACGTAACTATTTCAGGAACGTAGTGCTCCAAGAGGAAGTAATCCCTAGAGCCATGCTCCTAGGAGTAATGAAATAATTATACATACGTTTTTACAATATTAATAAAAGACATTGAAGAAATAAATCATCAATTCAGACTGTTTGTTTCTTCAAGAGGCTAATAAAGGAATTCTGTCTCACCTTTTCGTTATAATCTCCGAATTCAGCTTGAAGAGCCAAGCCCCCAAGTTCGATAAATTGTCTAAACATGCAAGGCAATTGGTACTCAAGTATAGATCGCCTTATTTGTAGATACAGCAGATGTCTCGCTTGTGAATTTCTCAATCCTCTAAGATTCGGAAGGAAAAAACGCACCCTCACAAACAGGGTAATTTCAGATAAGTTATTGGGAGGATTTACAGCCTTACACACACGTGCATCCGAGGGTAAAAATACAAAATCGCCAGCCATCAAGGCAGACAAACCCAACATAAAATTTTCTTCGATATGTTCATGTCGTATTACCTCCTAAAAAAATAGAAACTCTGTTGTCATTTTGCAATTACACACTTTTAAATTGATTAATCTTTTCCGTCACCGGGTTTACTTTTTGTAAGGTAGACTACTATTAAGTTCAAGTTTACATTACTATGGTGGTGGGGTGGAGGTGTTGAATGTACTATACGACAAATAGAAAAATTTTTAGTATTCATAAGGCCAAAACCTTTTTAAAAGATGTTCAAACATCAATTTCTACAATGTTCAAATCAAACGTCGATTTAAGTAACTGTTTAATTTCTTTCTTCACAAGTAATCGCCTTATTACCCTAAGACATTGCTTTTTTAAATAACACATGCATGATTACCTTAAATGTAACCTCGTTGCACAAATAGTATAGTGTCTTAAGTTGCCATAAAACTCGAAAACTATTACTTCCGTATTTGGGAATATATATGATTTTTTCAAATACATAAGCAATCTGAGTCTCTTGAGAAGGGAAGGAGACCCACTGCAGCGTTAGTGACGGTCAGACCATTAAAGGAAAACATACATCTAGAGAAGGGATGCTTTTCCGCTGGTGTAATGGAACAATGATTCAACATCAAACTTTTGTTGAAACTTGGAAAAATTTAGGAAAATGAAGTATTGAGGGATGATTCAAATGGATTGAATATTCTAAAAGCGACGTGATGACATGACTCACGACCAGGATTCTCTGCGACTTCCTGCGTTGAAGAAAGCATTGAACCTGTACGATATCTTGTGTACTTCGATTACCTATTCAGTGTCAGGATAACTACCATATGACTGGAGAGCTTTTAGAGTTTAGAAAATCTTGTCGAAGAATTTTCTTCAAACTTCTGCTTTCCTTAAAGGGTGATAACTGGTTACCAATCGCTGATTTTAGAGTATGATATCGAGTTCATTACTGAAGAAGGGATGCAAATAGGTGAACTGTGGAAGCACACTTAGGAATTTGAAAAATAAATTGATCGTAATGATTGAAAAGATGATACAAGGTCAGGATGGTCTTCGACTTCGTGTGTTAATAAAAACAATGAACTTTTGTGGTCTCTTATGCTTTCCAATTGCTGATTCACTGTCTGAGTGATCAATACATTATGTAATGGTACCTAAAGAATATATGCTCCATCATGACAATACGCCTGCACATTCAGCAGTGATCGACCATGAGTTTCTTGCGTGTAGTTTGATCAACAAGCTAAATCACCTCTCTTACTCATGCAAGGGAAGAAAAAATAGGGAAAGAGTGAATATAAAGATAGGAGACGAAACGAAGTCAATAAGAAATAGGCGGGATAGGTTGGTAGGACACCTTCTCAGACATGAAGGCCTAGTAAGAGAAATATCGGAAGCAGAAACAGAGTTAAGAGGAGTAGAGGTAGACCTAGAGTGGAAGTGCGTGTTCAATCAGTCTTAGGACTGACGATCTTATGATAATGATGACCTAGCCACGTATATTCAAAAAACACTATCATACTGTTCCACCATTACCCACCGCCACCTAATTGATCATCCATTACGATCTCAGTATATTATAATGCAATGAAATTTCATGAGAATTCAAAGTACATAATTCAGTAAGTAAAGCATATTTTACCTCAAAAAGTTGTCCTGCTGTAATATTACTAGGGTTGCACTCGACTTCAATCTTCTGACCATTAAGCATGACAACCGTAACAGTTTTCCTAATGCCTTTGCTGTCCGCTACGACAATCTTCTTACTTGGCAAATTGGCTCTTATAATGAACTCCGGTCCGATACACTGTTTCTCCGAAGGTTCCTTTGTCCGACTTATTTTATCATCACATTCGGCCCGATACAATCTAGACGCTGCTCTTTGAACCGGATTTCTCCTTTGTCTGCAACGATTTTTGAATGTTTTCGTTCCATTGTCGTTACTTGCTCTTGCCAGAGCGCTTTTCATTACGGGACCTTTGTCATGGGTAAAAATCGTTTTAAAATCATCATCGATTTCTTTTTCCCTATTCATAACGTTTCTATTAAAAATCTGTTCATGATTTGTTATAGTTGGAGGGACACACATCGATTGTGGTCTTACTACAGTGCCAGGTAAATTTAATAATCTGGAAGATGATAAGTCTTCCATACTGGTACTTGCCTCTTTAGTTATTTTCGGTCTTTCTGAGATTTGTCCGTTGGGAGACCACCATTGGAGCGGTGGTGGTAACGCGTTCGTATATCTGTAACGATGAGGTTCAATGCTACTCATTTGATTTGATCGATAGATCACGAATTATTGTTAAAGTAGAGCAAACTGAACGTATAACAGATTAGTTCGGATCATTTTCTTTTCATTTTTTTTTTGTAAGAAATAATTACCTGCTTCTTGTAGCACCTTGCATTTCCGGCATAGCCGTAAGGGTCCACGGTGTGTTTAGGTTCATTTCAACACCTGCCAAAGCTTCTTGATGAAGGTCCATTACGATGTGCGAAAAAGGTCGGTTTTGTTGTTTTCTTGCACAATACTCGGAAATAACCTAGTGAATAATCGAAAAAAAGTTTGTTACATACCTACCACCAAATCGTCGAGAAGGAAAAAAATGATTAAATACAATTTGCCACATTTTAACTTCATTATGGTGTATTTCTTTATAACCTTGTAATTGTGTCTCAAACACTTGAAACAATACAATTAGCTAAATGTTGTATCAATAAATGATTTATTTGTTTTGTACTTTATTTACATCTAGATGCATTTAGAAAGTATGCACAAACTTTTGAGGTCTAAAAATCTAAAAACTTAGGTAATCGTTTCAATCGTTTACTTACGAAATAATTTCAAGTGCACATCTTCGTAACTATACTAAATTTTCAAGTTGCTCGAGTTCCACGTAACATTAAGTTTATATGGATTAAGATTGAGCGGAAAGTTTGTAGCTTTTGCAAAAGTTCGAGCGTGGAAAACATCAACTGAGGAGTGAGTTCCATACTATTTGTTATCTGTTCACCATGACTTCTATCCATTTCGAAGCACCGTGTTAAATATTTTCGAATCGTGAAATGTAAAATAAGATAAAAATAAAGATTCTGTAAGAAGCACATCCGATTTGTCCCGTAGTCTTAATCAATTTTCTTATAGGTCTAATTTTGTGTGGTCGTCGATGATCTTATTTAGGACATCAGTATGAGCGAAGCCGCGGGAAAAACCTATCATGAAATTTTATGCACATTTTCTTAGGGGTACAAAGGACATAGGGTACCTTTTATCCAGCAAAAAGAACCTGTTTCCCAGGGATAAAAAAATTGGTTTTATATGATCGTCGATGATCTTTGATGCGTATTTAGGACATCAACCTGAAGGAAGCCGCAGGTAAAACCTATCATGAAATTTTGCGCACACATCGTTAGGGGTACAGAGAAAGATATAGGGTGCCACTTATCCAGCAAAAAGAACCTGTTTCGCAGGGATAGAAAAACTAGTTGTATGTGGTTGTCGATGATCTCTGACACGTATCTAGGTCATCAATGCCAACGAAGCTGAGGGTAATATACTTCAGTTACTCTCTCTAGCCATGTGCCCCTTCTAATGTCTTGGATACGTGCTGGCAAAATCGTAGGTAGGAAAAAAAAAGCTCATTATACTCTCGACTCTTGTTCATTAAACATACTTTTTCATACAGAACCCGCCAAAAACTTTGTTCAATCATGAATAATAGTGTGAGTCGAAAACAAGCGTTAAAGCCTTTAATATGTCTTCAAATATAAATAAACATCTCGTTGATATTTTCAGTAGTAAATGGTGCCAATAACAGCACATTTGAGCAATGCAATTGTAGTGGATAAAATGGTCAATTTTTCCTTGCAGTACTGTACGGATTATACGCTCCTCGTCGGTTAAGAGTTTGGCCGAGAGTTGTCTCCTTTCTTTTCTGGCCTAGTGCTGTTCTTTTCTATTTTGCGCCGGTCAAACTGAAGGTCACATCGCTACAGAAAGTAAACGAAGTATACCTAGTAGATAAGGGGACAGTCATATACAGACAGATAGACGGAAAGATAGATCAAAACCATAAGGATTCTCAGTTTGTTAAGGCACCCTAGAGATGTAGGGTGTACATCCCTAAAAGTATAGTTATTGTTTAAATAATTTCGTACGTCTGACACTACGTGATACGGCACAGTTTTAAAAAGACATCCCTTTCATTTAAACAGGTCAGGATAGGTATCAAATGAATGCCTATACGAGAACATTCCCGGAAACCTCTTGATATTACCGTGAAAAAGAAGAAAAGGCTGGGATTAATTCATGTCACCGAGCACGTCTACTTCAATAGTTTTTGATGTATGAGAATACGTAGAAGTTGCAAATCATGTTTCCGGGACTGCAACCAACGGAATGAGAGGCACAAATATCTAAGGGAACATTATGAGTACTTTGACCTTTTGCACACGACATTACTAATTAATCCATTAAATCAAAACAACAGCAAAGAGATGAGCAAAAATAGTTCTTCAAACAACTGAACATCAAAAAAAAAAACAATGGAATAATTTATTGTTACTTTATTAATAGTGATTTAAAAGTAGAAAGTTAATAAGGGATTTTTGAAATGCATTTCGAAAATTTCAAATGTGTAGGTACATGCTATTATTCAGTTATATTTATTGATATTGGAATAAATTGAGATTTAAATACAATTGGATGCGAAAGGGATGAACTGTTTTCTAAAATCTGAACAGTAATTGTTTTATTTTTATGTTGTATTTTTGATATTCAGAGCCAAACTACCAAATTCGATTTCTATTTAACAGATTTTTCATAGGATTGAAATATGCAATTCATGACAAAGAATAATAAGGGTGAGGGGGCATTTCTCTCATTTTCCCTTTCTGAATCTACCACTGGTATATTTACGTATACAGTATATACCTATATATAGACTGAAATTTTCTAGAATATATAGACAATATTTATAGAAGTAAATGATGTATATAACATGCCAATTTCGTGACGCTATGGGGCACATCATGAGTAGGTATTGTTGTTTATGTACAATTATTTTCTACTTCGACGGTTTTAGACTTCTAAAAAGTATACTAATTTTGTGCTTGGGACGCGCTATTTTTATTAGTTATTTGTGGTACTTTGTATCAATTTGAAGATGTTCTTGATTGATTGATAGCAACACATAAACAGCTACAAAAACAGTTATCTTTTTTACTCATTTGCCATATAGCAACTCATTCATTTGGATTAAGATTAGGGTTGCCACCCGTACTTTATTATAAAGTATTGTACTCTACTTCGACTGTGCGTACGTTATACTTTATAAGACACATAAAATACGCAAAAATACTTTATTTAAGGCCTTAAGTAAACATCGTAATTTTGTAAGCGATTATTCGAAATTCAGAGTATTTTTACATCAATAATATTACACAGAAAAAATAGCAAGCCAAAGTGGCGGGACGACAGGAATAAAGCTTCATTGAAACTAATTAAAAAAGAACTTTTAGTTTACTTAAATCTTTGTTTGCCATGTTTAGAGGCTATTAATGTATTTAAGAGCGACAGCAATTTGTTACTGGCTGCTAGGTGTAACAAAAAATATGTTTTTAAAAACAAAAAATAATATACTTTATTTTTATGCTGATTACTTTTTTTTTTTAACCTTTTAGTCGAGAAATACTTTATGTAAAGCCTGAAAAGGTGGCAACCCTAGTTAAGATGGTTTTAACAAGGTTGGGTTTTTGATGAGTGAAGGTGCTCACCTTGAGTCAGGGGAATACCTATAGGCACTCTGGGTCTTCGTATTGTTGAGCCCATGGATTTAAATACTATTCGTATTAATTGACTGCACTGACCATTTATAATATTATTTAGATACTGACTCGTTAAAAAAGCCTATATTTATGTTCTTAACCTAATGAGGAGCTCAATGCACAATTGGAAAAAAAATTATGTTTGATCTTACGACTTCGTAGTTTCTAAATTCAAGTTTCCTAAGTATTTTTATTAAGTATAATTTTGAAAGTATTAAGAAAGTACTAAATAAGGTATTACAGGGGGGAAAATTAAAACAGTTGAATCACGATATTGAGGTTTATTTTTAGCTTAACTGAACCCGAGCGATTATTGCTTCCAACGCATCAGCCGCTTTTTAAATTGCCCGATAAATCATAAGAACGATTTTGTGTCAATAAAAGCCAACGTCGGCAATAAATTTTGTTTTTTTCCCGCCAACGAAGTTAAAAGTAGGCGGTATAACTACCAGAACGAACACGAGGTTTCTTCAAAAAGAAAGTTTGCCTTAATAAAATCACAATTGTCCGGATGATATCCATTTACCGACTAATGTTGACGTAACTTTTTTTTTCTTTCTAATATATAGTATTAAATTGTTTAGAGAACCCGGATTATGATAAGATGCTGGTCAGATTTTCCGTGATACGGGCATCCTATCAGTTGCTGATCCGAGTACAGCGCACTCTATCCGTTGATCAACCGATCTGATCAGTTTCTGTACTCCATTCCTTGATCTGGTCATCCGATCAGAAACTGATCATCGCACAGTACTCTATCTGTTGATCCAACCATCTGATCAGAAACTGATCATAGTAGAGTATCCTATCCCTTAATCCAGTCATCTGACCAATTTCTTATCACAATCTAATGTTACAAATTCTATTACGGTTTCGGTACAATTTTTAAATCAACATTGTATCCGATGTTCTGAACTGGATCATTATACAGAACTTTATTTTTTACCTGATTTATTCTGTATGCAATATTGTTCGTCAAACAATGAACAAATTTATTGTTAATTAATAATAATTAACAACAAGTTAATAATCCATTAATAATAATTATTAGATAGTAGTGTTAATACTAATTAGCAAATAGTTTGTTTATTCAAATTATTATTTTGAAGGGAATGGATCTGATGAATAGGTAAAGAATGGATTTTTGAAACGGATCCGTCATGGATCTTAGAAACAGATCCGACATGGATTTTTCAAATGGATCCTATGTTGATCATACATAGTGTGACGATTTTCCACTAACTAATTTCCAGTCGGACAGCTGCGGAGTTTTTATCGTTTTTCGGTAGAGATCTATGTTGCGTATTTAGGCATTTATTTCTGTTACACCCTGTATATGGGTAGAAAAATACTACTACCGTTCTTAAAAAGAGTATCTTTTTAGTGAAAGACGTGAAAAATAACATGAATTTTCGATAAGGAAAAGAAATTTTTTTGTAAACTTTTTGCTTTGTTTTGGATTACTTTTAGTGCCTACCATCAATGGATAAATTATGTTTTAAAAATGTATCTAGATCGGAAATTTAAGAAAACATTTGGAATTTTGCTTTTTTTTACAATCTTGGTCGGCTTCCAGAAATCCACTCCCGAATTTAGCAACACTTTGTGATTTTATTATTTTTATAAGTACGAAACTAACATATTAAACCATAAAAATCTTTCAAAACAAACGTTCCTTATTCAAAAACATATTTTGCGTTGCTGACTGATGTTTGTTCAATATTTTATAGACCACGCCCTGTTTTTAAATGAAAACAACAAAATAATCGTGCGGTTGACAGGAAATTTTCGACCCATTAGCTTAATGTATTTTTAATATGCGCGTGTTTGTATGTATTCCGTATACTGGCATGATTTTACTGTCATCCTATCCGCTTTTCCATTAGATTGCCCGCTTTGATGCAACATAACTTCATGCTTCGGTTATTGTTAATTTCATTTGTTTATATTCAATACGACGCATGGAAATTAAAAGTGAAAGACAGCTCTTTCAAAATGTGAATGCTTTCCAGAGATGGGCTGGTATCCGGTTTGGATCCGGTACCTAGCATATCCGGTACTTTTTTAGGATCTAATCGGGTGCCGGATATTGGCGTCAGGTACTCGGTAGTGTTCGGAAAGCCCACCAGAAAAAAGACATTATTTTTGAAAATCCGTCAACCAAGTACTAAAATTTTATTGGTTTAACAAGGAAAGAGCGAATTTAAAGATAGCAGACGAAAAATTAGAAGTGACTGATTTTAGGTATCTAGAAAGTCAGGTAAGTCAGAGCGGAAGGAATAGTAGGGATATAAAGCAGAAGATAGCGCAGGGCCGAGTCGCCTTTAATAAAAGGAAGTCTCTTATATGTTCGCGAATGTTTAATTTAGAAATTCGAAAAAGGTTATTAAAGGAGTATGTTTGGCGCGGCGAAAAAGAAAAGGTTAGAAGTGTTCGAAATGTGGTGTTACAGGCGAATGATGAGGAAGCCATAGATAGAGAAGGTTAGAAATGCAGAGGTATTAGAAAGAATAGGAGAACAGAGGACTCTATTGTAAGAACCCATTTCTGCATTGGAGTTCCTCTGGCTGTTCGTGACCACGTCATTGTTTACATTCTGTGGGACTGCTATTTCTTGCCGGAGAGCGGTGTTTTGTTTATTATTTAGTCCATGAATTGTATGGTATATACCAGAGCCGGGCAAACTTTAACTTCGCAGGAGCCGCTACATGAGGTTAGTTTGAGTCACTCCATACCCTTCAATGAGTACGAGAGAGTAAGCAGTAATGAATAATTTTCCCATATCAAGCCCCTTCATCCCGTAGACGAGCGAAAGCCACTCTCGCAACATAAATAATACCTACGAAAATTTTCGTTACTACGTTCGCAAAACTATTGGGTTTGGCTATGGAAGAGGGGACTCATCTACGAAATGGAAGGGATAAGAAAAGGAAAGAATCATCTCACTCGCACTCGCAGGATCAATGAGGATTTACTTGGTTAACCTTGAGGATCACTCGGGATGCAAAAGATCCGAGTTTGCCCGGCTCTGGTATATACCAAAAGGAAAAAGAGATCCATTCTTTCTTTGTAGTTGAGCTAGTTAAGTAGTATTGCACTTTTAGTGTTCTGAATTGTACACAAGAAGCGAAAAGAGTGTATTAAATATATTTTTGAGAAAGTCGTGAATCTACTGCTTTCACTATGGAAGTCAATAAGAAATAGGCGAGATAGGTTGGTAGGACACCTTCTCAGGCATGAAGGTCTAGTCAGAGCCATATTATAGGTAGAAACGGAAGTTAGGAGGGGTAGAGGTAGACCTAGATTAGATTACTGTTCGCAAATAGTTAAGGATATGGGATGTTCCAGTTTTAGAGAAATGCGAAGATTAGTGCAAGATAGGAAAGAGTGGGGGTGCGTGTCTAACTTGTCCTAGGACTGACGACCTTATGATGACGATGATGAAGATTTAAGCAAGTTTTTGTGCAGGACTTAACGATTAATTGGCAAGGGAGTGGTATTTATCTAATAGAAAGCTCTCCCGAACGTAGACATAAACCAGTGGTAGTATTGATGGGATACCGGCGCAGCTAATCCTGTACTCGGCAAAATCACTATCTCAAATGTTTTTGTTAAACCTGAAAACAATTTTGTAATAGGTATGAGGCACGATCTGCTGTTTTACCGCAATGCGTATATACGTATTTATCTATAGATTGTTTCTATGTAAAAGAATATCACCGTTGTTTCTGTAACCTTGGAATTTTCAATTATTAACTCAGAACGAAAACTTAACCGCACTGTTTTCCAATTTGATTGAAAACTTGTATAATAAGAAATGCCTGGATTATTATTCATGAACCTATCGCATTTCGATTACCTTTGTAGAGTGTTTGCAAAAAATAAATATATTTTTGACATAAATCTACCTTATCCTTTACGTGCTAGCAGTACTTTTAATTGAAAAGGAGAAGGCACATTTGGAGAACAATCTCGTTATGGTGTACAACAGATATACACGACGATAAAGAATTAAATTTTTTTTAATCCACCCTTAAGGTGACGTCTGTCAAATAAAACACCATTCGAGTTACAAAAGAATTGGAGTTATATTGGAGAATTAGAGTTAAGTTCCAATTACAAGAATCTTTAAAAGTATTCTTTCTTACATTATGAATTATTATTAATATGACCTCTTGTCAATTATCGCCGGGGTTTTGAGAAATATTGTTACACACTGATTTATTTAACCTTTCCGATTATTAATGGCATACTAAAACAAAAAACTATGATAAAAGCATCGCAAATTATGTTTATTTATCAACATTAAACGTTGGTAATTAATTACGTACTGTAAATAAGATTTGATTGCAGGGTCATACAGGGTGACCGCAAACAACGATTGCAAACATTATTCATTCATTAATATTATCGTTCAAAATAATGTTCTCCATAATGTTCAATTAGTAATACTATCAACTAAATGTACACAATGGGACATTAACAGATACGAACGTTAAAGTCAAATCACCTTCCCCAATGACTTGAAAAAGTTCACAACTGGACCAAAGAAGCGAATCCGTCGACAGCGGTTTATGGCAAAGAAATTTAAAGTCAGTCAGTCAACTATAAGCATTCAACAAAAAGAAAAGAAATAAGCCAAAAGGCACTAGTTGATACCCGAACACATTGCTATGTCAAAAGATAGGTCATAGCAATTATTCCAACTTTTAAATCAACTACAATCAATTAGACATCAAACTGAACATTGCTTTTTGATAGATTTGCTAGTATTTAATGTGAAATACGATTAGACACAGCGTTGGCCTTGGTTTAGGAAATGTTTTGATAGCGCCCCTTTTGCAAAGCCATCGCGGTCGGAGTTTTACCCAGCTCAGCCCCTGGGAACCGTCTAATCTGCTTCTGTCCCCTTCTGACCAGAAACCAACGAGTTATGTGACTTTAAAATCATCCATATACAGTGGATTTCGGGTATAACGACAACGAAGGGACCACTGTAATTTTGTCGTTATATCCAGAAGTCGTTACAGGCAAAGTTAAAGGAGATTTCAATTTTGAAACAGTTTTCGCATTTTTTTAACAGTAAATGTACATCTGGAAGTCACACTTATTCAAAAGTTTACTAAACACAGTTGCTACTCAGAAACAGCAGTAAAAGTCAGCACACTTGTTGACTATCTGTGTGAATGTAAACAAAAGATAAGAAAGCTCTTTGTGTCTTTAGGGGCCGACCCCGGTTGCTATATCGGCATGGGATTACTAGGCATTTGTTAAAAATGATTCATTAAAAACAGTTGTTACACCCGAACTAGGCGTTACATCCGAGGTCGCTATAGCCATATGAATTTTGTACTAAAGTGTGCTTTAAATTCAAGAGACTTACATATGACGTCGCTATAGCACAATGGTCGCTATAGCCAAGTTCGTAACAAATGAAATCCATTGTATTCTATTAATCACCCTCAGTATCTACATCCGAATTAAAATTAAACAATTGTTCCCAAAATATCTTTGCACCTACGGTAAATTAAAACGAATAATAATAGTACGTAAGTATAAGTCCCTGTTATGTTTTGTCTTTGAATAATGGTCTATTAAATTTGGCCGCTTAAAATGTGCTAACTTTATTAAACTACAAATTATCTAAATCGATCTCGCTAGGCTGAAACCTCGAAGAGCCATTAACGAACGCTGCATGTCTTCGCTGTTTAATGGAAAATGTGTGGTTATTAAAACAGGATAGGTCATGAAAGAGCGTTGTAATAATGTCCTATCTCCATTAGTAGGTAATCTTATACTTTCAGTGCTTTTAGTTTTTTATCGATTGTTATTAGGCACGTACTGAAACGGCCGGAAGGTCGAAATCAAGATCATTCACATTACAGTAAAAGTTTCTTATTCACGGTTTTTTTTTATTGGCGTTTTCATTATTCGCGGGTGAAAAAATTACAACCCAGTTCCTGTATTCGCGGTTAAAAATTTCATTATTCGCGGATGCAATCGGCAAACAGAAAAGGATTCGGTGACATTTATCACGGGGATTGATCGCAATAGATCGCTCGGGCCGAAAACATGGGTTTCTATTTTAAACATTGTGATTTAATGCTGCGAGATAAATATCTAATTTTTTGTATGGTAACAGACAAAGGTTCACACTAACTCGGTACGTTTTTGGTTTTCAATAATATGGTTATTAAAAGCTTATACAAGTGCTTAGAGTTGGTGCTTCTTGTAGGACACGTATTTTCAATAGAAATTAAAAAATTCAAAAATGGCCCTAGACAAGCTTTAGAACAAAGCTTTATCTATCTTACTACAAAATTTCAAACCTCTGTTCCAAACACTAAACTCATGATATCTAGAACCGATAAGCATGTTTTTACTCTACGGCGTGTGTACTACTGAATCCCCTGAGTGTATTGGTATCTGTTGAGTATATACTGTTGGTGAGTGCCGAGGCAGCTTCTATAAAAGATGTAACCGAGTGGACTAAGTCAAAATTCAAAACAAGAAAAAATCACTAAATTTTTTAAACCCCTGTCTAAAGGTGATTATAACGATTAAATTTTAATTGCGAATTTCTCAATGAATTGATTTTATTCTGATACATATTGGTTTTATTTTGGAACCTTAGGACTTATCCCTAAGATTCCGTACTAATTACCATTCCATATCCACGGTTTCTGTATTCGCGGCATATTTATGAAACGTATACCTGGCGAATGAAGAACTTTTACTGTATTCCTTAAGGAGTTTCGGGAGTTACGGCGTAAAAAAAGTTAGTTTTGCACAAAAAGTAGCAAATTACTAATAGTAGGAAACACATCTTGTATTTAATTTAGAAATTAGTAGTTAAACAATATAGCTGATAATTATTAAAAATCAGATGAAAATTATTTTTTTTAAAATGGCGAAATCTTTAAAGGTTTTCAAAATGGCTTAATTTCGTAATTTTTGATAAAATTTTTAAAATTTCCATCTAATAAAGATCGAAACTACTGTGAATTATTAATAAAAGGCAAGGAAACTTTCCGAAAGCCGAAAGCCCTAATGTTAAATACAATTAGTTATTTTCGGTGTTGCAGAAACATGACAAAATTCGGACAAAATCTTTGAAATCATTTCATGCTCGGAAACTTTCTCTAATTTATCTTTTCAATAGGATAAACAGAGTTCAAGGGCCGAAGGGGCTCCCCGTGTCACTTGCAAAACCCATCCACATTAACAATAGTTACACGGGTTATGCACGCTTATCAAGAACAACCGTAGTTTGCATGCATGTACATTGTACCTTAATATCTCATCGCTATTAATGGTTTGTGCTCTTTATATTACCTGACAGCAAAGGGGTTAAATCTTCAATGAAACAAACGACAAAATTACTAGAAATTGATCATCTCAAATGCCATCTCTATTATATGAGGTTTGTTCAAAAAGTATCGCGAATTTTGTGTTTTTTCAAAACTTCTGTATTTATTCATGAATATCTATTTCGTCACCTTCAAAGTAATCCCCACCAGATATTATACTTTTGTGTCAACGTTTTTTCCAACTATCGAAGCACTTCAAACAATATTTTTTTGTGATCTTTTTCAGCTCCACAAATCCGGGCGTTTTTGGCGGATTGTTTCGACCAAATTGCGCATAACTTGCAGTTAATATTCCTTATTAACCGTTCTATCCTGTGGCAAGAATTCATGATGCACCACCCCCCATGCAATCGAAGAAAACTGTAAGCAAAACTTTCACATTTGACTTAACATGGTGCGCTTTTTTCGGTCTTGACTCGTGCGGCAGCATTGATTGGGATGATTGAGCTTTGGTTTCCACGTCATAACCATAAACCGATGATTCGCCACCAGTTATGATCTTCTGTCTGGAGCGAATTTGGGTTGTCACGGACTGAGTCCAACAGCTCCTTAGCAATAATAAGGCGATGTTGATTTTGGCCGAAATTGAGCAATTTTGGTACGAATTTCGCGGAGACCAGTCTCATGCCCAAATCATTGGTAAAAATCGAATGGCAGGAGCCAATCAATATGTTTAGATCCTCAGAAACTTCTCTAGCGGTGATTCGACGATTGACCAAAACTATTTTCTTCACTTCATCAATGTTTTCGTCTGTTGTTGACGTGTTAGGGCGTCCGGCACGGTCTTCGTCGTTCACATCTTCTCGACCTTCTGAGAACATTTTGTACCACCGATAAACGTTGCTTCGGTTCAAGGTTCGGAATTCCCATTTAATTTTGTTTTTCACACAAAATTAGATCCATTTTTTAGAATAGGCAAAAATCAAAGACGCGTCAAAACACGTGCAAGTAAAGCAGCTGTCAAAAATTAGCTGAACATTCAACACGGCCGAACTTGACGGTATAAGTGAGAGACATGAGTACCTACATAACGCCATAAAAAAATCGAAAATTGAATGTACGCAACCCGCAGAAATTCAAACTTCGCGATATTTTTTGAACAAACCTCCTATATGTAGGTATTTATTGAATTAGCGCTTCCGTGTGAGAACTTTGGGTAATAATAGCTAGAAAATTGTTGACGGAGAATAATTCTTCGACTGATAAAGCTACAATCATGAATAACGTTTGCGGCATCCAAAATTGCAATAAGGGTAAAATATGTACAACAAAACTATAAACTACACGCTCTTTAGATTACAATTTTACGACTTCCTTTATGTCTGACGTTAACAAAATCGGGAGTTCAAAACGACAAAATTAGTGTGACTTTGATTCGAGAACAGAAGGGGTACCGTACCTTAGCAAATACATTATTTAGTATAAAAACATTTAAAAAAAGTTTAATCAGCGAACAGCGACGACCACTGTAGTAAGTGTACCAACTCAGTACAGTAGGGATACTCCTAGATCTAATCCAAAATGCCGGCGTTGTTTTGTAAGCGGTCATAAATCAACTTTATGTGCGCTGAACTGTTATATACGAGAATGGTTTAATAGCCTTATTAAAGTGAATAGATACAGAGTACTAAGGTTTTACAACTGTAGAAGACAGCCCCTGCTTACAATTAGGGGGGAATTCGTTAATAAAGTGGTAAAGCGCCTACAGGACGCGATCGGGAAAATGACCCTATCGTTCGCATTCAGAATATCTGTATACTGTGTTTAAACCAGCAATGTGCTCGCTAACACGAAGCCTGCCCAAAATTTTACTCCCAATGCATCAAAAGAAGTACTTACAACTCCGATAATGTCTCTGATATCGCATGAAATATCTAGAACTTAAACGTTCTTAAAAGCAAATCGATTCAATTAGAAGAGACGACACGTGAGAATGAAGAATGTGTGAGAAATGAAACAGGTTTGAAACTCACGTCTAGGAGATACATGAGGGATGCTCTGGAGGCTGCTTGGGGCCTTGTCATATCGGTCAATACTTGACAAAGTTCTACACTTAAGCGGGAAGTGGCTGTGTGACTGGTTAAGGTGGCTCTCTTCAGCGATTCCCCCAAACCGAAAATCCACATCTGAAACAATAGGAAATTCCAAAATAGCGAGTCCCAAATAACAATTCACAGTCAAAAGATAAAGTTAAAAAAGGGCTAAAATTTTAAATAGAACATAAAAATGTATAAAAACCTAAAATGTGTTGATGCCATCGTCAGTTAGAGGCCTTTTTTCCGAAATTCAATTTATTAAATGCATTAAAATTTCAAGTTAAATAACGAACATCAAGTGAGAGAAATATCTATTTTACGAAAACTATGGTCACTACAGTGAAAGTCCACTTTAACCAATTGATTCTACAATTTTGCCGTTCATTGTGTTTTCTTTACTATTAGTTATAATTAATCAAATTGTAGATATAGAAGGTACCCGGAAATACTCTGATAATCTTTTATTTGAAGATCAAAAAATACTAATCCTAATGTATAGAGAAATAATGATAATGATTTATTACATGTTGACAACAGGATTATTTTACGGTTTTGTAATAAGGAGATAAGATACTAACAATTCTGTTAATTAGTATTAAAAAGCATATAAATCGAATAATTAATCCAATCAACAGGTTCCATGGTGTAATGGTTAGCACTCTGGACTTTGAATCCAGCGATCCGAGTTCAAATCTCGGTGGAACCTACTTTTTTAAACAAAAGAACAAGAAAACCATAACATTACCAAAACAAATGGATTTATTTGGCCCATTGGGTTATAATTTTTACATTAGAGATTTGACACATTGGTGTCAGGAACACAACAAATGAACTAGAAATCATGGAGGAATTAATGAATGTATTGATGAAAATACTTAAAATAATGAAGTCAGAAATTAAAACAGGTCAGAAGAAATTGAATGAATAACTGAGATTACGCCAGGAAGTAATACAGGAGGATCTAAAAACAATAAAAGCGGGGCTAGTAAAGCAAAAAGAAGAATTAAAGGGCGCAAGGACAGAAGTAGAAGATGATTTAAGGAGAAAAAGTAATGCATGATGAAATAAAGGAATTAATATCGGAAGTGGAAGAAGAATTATATAGGAAATTAAATCCACTGTGAGTTGTCGGAAATTGTTAAACTCAATTAAATCTGAAAAAGTATAAGAATATCGAAAGTAAAATCTCCAATGTTTACTGCAAATATTCCCTGATCAGTTTACCTTCACCACTTCAGTTCGATGCTGCACCTAAGGAAAATGGGAAGGACAATACGGAAAAGTCATTGTTTTAAGATAAAGCACTGCGAAGAGAAGCTTTAGATTGTCTTACAAGGGATGCCAGAGTACAACAGAAATACTTCAAGACCTCTGTGGATCGATTAAAAATGCGTTACAGATGAATCAAATTCAAAAAAATTAAAAGTCGCTTTCAGAGTGGAAACTAAACTCTTCAATAATTTAAAACAGACGTCGAACGGCTTGTGCGGCCGGCTTATCCTATACATATGGTGCACCTCAAGCATTTGGAGAATTAACACAGAAGACCATTCAAATGGAGAAGACTCCAGTAAAAACAAGTTTGTTGATGATACTAATCAGTATTGCGAATATTGCGAATTTGAAATTTTGCGGGTTACGTATATACTATTTTTAATTTTTTGTGGCGTTATGTTGGTATTCAGTTAATTTTTGACAGTTTCTTTGCTTGCACGTGTTTTGGCTCGTCTTCGATTTTTGCCTATTCCAAAAAAACGGATCAAAGAATCCATCTACGAGGGTGGATTGATAAGTTTCCGGCCTGACCAAGAAAAACAAGGTTTTTAAAAATTTTTTTTTTTTATTTCTCAACATAATCTCCTCCAAGGCTGATACATTTCTCATAGCGGTGTTCCAGTCTATTAATGCCATCTCTATAGACTGATTCGTCAAGCTCCTCAAAATAACCATTTACAGCTTCGATTACTTCTTCATTGTCCGCAAATCTCTTACCGCCAAGCCATTTTTTGAGATTAGGGAACAGAAAATAGTCACTCGGGGCTAGGTCTGGAGAGTAAGGAGGGTGCGGCATCAATTCAAACTTTAGATCGTTGATTTTAGCCGTCGCAACGATTGACGTGTGCGCTGGTGCGTTATCGTGATGAAACAAGATTTTTTTCTTCGCCAGATGAGGTCGTTTAATTTTCACCTCGTGGCTCAAACGTTGCAATAAGTCTGCGTAGTATTGACCAGTGATAGTATTACCCTTTGCAAGGTAATCAATGTATATAATACCTCTTGCATCCCAAAAAACAGTAGCCATAACCTTGTTCGCCGAAAAAATTGTTTTTGCCTTCTTTGGAGTTGGTTCCCCTGGTCCAATCCACTGTTTAGACTGTTCTTTGGTTTCAGGAGTGTAGTGGTGGACCCACGTTTCGTCAACGGTTACGAATCGACGCAAAAATTCGCTTGGATTACGCTTATACAATGACAAATTTGCGGTAGAAATGTTTTTTCGAATCAATTTTTGGTCGACTGTTAGCAAACGCGGCACCCATCTTGCACAGAGCTTTTCCATATGCAAATGTTGGTGCAAAATATGTTGCACACGTTCATATGACATCTTACAGGTCTCAGCTATCTCACGCACTTTCAATCTGCGGTCTCCCAGCACTATTTGATGAATTTTTTCGATCATATCTGGAGTTGTGACCTCAACGGGGCGTCCTGAGCGAGGCCCATCAGAGGTGCTCACACGACCCTTTTTAAACTCGGAAACCCACTGCTTAACGGTTGAATATGACGGGGAGGATGTCCCCAGTGTTGAGTCCATCTCTTTTTTAATTTCCTTCGGCGTTAACCCCTTCAAATAAAAGTATTTGATGACAGCACGATTTTCCTGCTTTTCCATTTTTACGAAAACCACAGAGGCGTCTTGTTCAGCGTGCTGTCAAACCTACACTAGCAAGGAGATCGGGCTGAAACTATAGCTACAAGCTATCCAAGGATGGTACTATAGAATGTCACCTCAAGGTAGGCCTAGTGGCGTCATCTCTTGGTTAGGCCGGAAACTTATCAATCCACCCTCGTATATCAAATTTTGTGTGAAAAACGTAAAATTAAGTGAGCAGACGCATTCCGAATGTTGACTTTGACATATGGTGAAGCTACCTTGGACCGAAGCAACGTTTATTGGTGGTACAAATGTTCTTAGAGAGTCGAGAAGATGTGAACGACGAAGAGCCTGCCAGACGCCCGAGCACGTCAACAACAGACAAAAACATTGATGAAGTGAAGAAAATAGTATTGGCCAATCGTCGAATATTGGTGTTGGACTCTGTCTGCGACGACTCAAATTTGCTCCGGAGGGTCAAAACTGGTGATAAATAATGGGTTTACGGTTATGACGTGGAAACCAAAAGTCAATTAACCCAATGGAAGATGCCGCACGAACCAAGACTGAAAAAAGCGCGAGAAGTTAGGTTGAAAGTAAAGGTTTTGCTGTTTTACAGTTTTCCTTGATTGCAGGGGCGTGGTGCATCATGAGTTCTTGCCATAGGGTAGAATGGTTTCCTGCAAATTATATGCAATTTGCGAGAAGCAACCCGTCAGAAGCACCCGGATTTATGGAAGAACAAAAACGGCTTTTGCACCATGATAACGTCCTTGCTCACATATCGTTGCATGTACGTGAATTTTCGGCCAAACACAACACACTCATAACGCCACAGCCATTGTGTTCCCCAGATCTGGCCCCCAGTGACTCTCTTGTTCCCGAAACTGAAGAAACCCATGAAAGGACGACGTTACGCTACGATTGAGGAGATAAAGGCGGCATTGAAGGAGGAGATAAAGGCGGCATCTCGTGGGGATTACTTTGAAGGGGACAAAATAGATATTCATGAATAAATAAATAATTTTCGAAAAACCATAAAATTCGTGATACTTTTTAAACAGACCTTGTACGCGAAAATGGAACAGTAGAACCATCTGTCATTGTAGTACGCAAAGAAGGCAGAACAACTAAGATTTTAAGTGGGCTCTTGACGACTAAACGAACTAACCCATAAGGAAAGTAGCAATACAAAATTGCAATAAAGTTGGGAGGATCCATGTGAAGTAATAAAATGAATAAGCGGCTTCTTATACAGGATGTAATTGAGACTCAAATTTAAGATGAAGGTTGTTCATCTGGACCACTTAGGACCCTTCATCAGGGTGAGAGAAACTGATCGGGACGATTAGTTGTTATGTGGGGAGCAATGTCACGGATTCACGAACTAACAGCTCTTGGACAATCAAAAATGAACATACGAATGAGGAAAGTCTGCTGAAGACCCTAAGCAGAGGAAGACCTTTTCCTACCATGATCCAAAGAGGAGAAATTTTAATAATTCCCATTTTTTGTAAATGAGGTTTTTGAAAAGCTGTCATAGCATAGTAGCAATGTAGGTATTACAGTGGCAAAGAATTTGAATTTTTTGTGTTGATTTTTCGTTTATTACTAATGATTTGCTTCTGTTTCCTCTTCGTCCAATTTTATTCATAGAAATTTTGAATATAAAAGATAAATGAAGAAGTATCTAGCAATAGGTATCTATTCATCGACTGTTTTTATTTCAATGCAGTCTACCGAAATTAATAGGTTATTAAAAATTCACGGCTTTCTGACCCCTTTTACACCAATCAAGGGGAGAGTTTAAAAGAAACATCGTTAAAATAAAAAAAAACAACTCGTTAATGGAAACGAAGTTATAAGTAAGTTATTAAATTATAAGAACCTCCTAATTTTTTTCGTATCTACTTCTCAATGGTAATTGAACTGGTAAACAATTAGGTAGTTTTAATTTATTAAAGGGCGAGTTCTGAAACATCTTACACTTCAGTCGTTTAGTGAAACAATTTCAATTATGCTTATGTAAATAATTTTTCACTGTGACCGATATTCGACACGACTATTTAATGTAATGTTCCTATTAATTTTAGAATACTTCTTTAATGTAATGAAAACATAATCAAAAATTAAAAAAAAATCAATTTCACGAGGTTCCACCGAGATTTGAACTCGGATCGCTGGATTCAAAGTCCAGAGTGCTAACCATTACACCATGGAACCTACTGACGGCAAAAGCATTTTTATTTGAAAACACTCATGAATCAGACTTGGAATGTTGCCGGTTTATCTTGGAGTCACTGCCACGCTTGCCGAGGCGCCGCATCTTCCGCGTCACCACCTTGAAATAACGTTACTCACTAATTGAAACTTTAACACAGCTCATACCAGTCTAGCGGTGCCGGTGGCTTATTCACACAGAACTGTTGTAGAGTACTTAAATTTTGATAAATAATAAAGTTACCTAATCCAAATAAGTCACATTTGAGATATAGCTTATACAATGAGAAAACCTAGACAAAAATGATAAGGTCAACCAAGTAGTTTTCCTTAATTTTCCACTCTGACATCATCATCATCATCATAAGGTCGTCAGTCCTGAGACTGGTTGGACACGCACTCCACTCCTTCCTATACTGAGCTCTTTTTTTTCTCATTTTCCTACAACTAGAACAACCCACATCCTTAGCTATTTGCGAACAGTAATCTAATCTAGGTCTACCTCTACTCTAACTAGACCATCATGCCTGAGAAGATGTCCTATCTCGCCTATTTCTTATTGACTTCCATAAGAGTCCTCTGTTCTCCTATTCTTTCTAATATCTCTTTATTTTTAACCTTCTCTATCCACGGTATCCTCATCATTTCCTACTTTTTTTTTCCTTGCATACCAATATTTTTGTTTTACCCTTACATATGCGATTTTTTTTAAAATTTAAACGGGACTCAGTTGAGATAAAATCCGTCCAGTAAAAAAAGAATAATTAAAAAAACAGATGCCGGATCCTAAATTTTTCTCAAAGTGTACACTTTAGGACTAAATGTAATTTTACTTTAAAAAAAAAATGAAGAATGCAGAATAATTCTTACCTTTTCCGATTCGGTATCGCTGTACCGTTTGTTGGGACGATATTCGGGAGCTAAATATCCCGTTATATGAACAGGGTAACTGCATGATGTGTTCACAGGATTCTGACAAAGTTTTACCCTCCCTCTGCTGGACAGAAGGAGGGTGGCAGGGGTTATTAAGGGAACAGAAAACATTCCTGTAGCGCCATCTGAAACAAGAAGAAAAATCTAATTGAACAAAAAGCATAAGATCGACTTGACTAATCCAAGTAGCAGTTCTTAAAAAAGTAAAGAGAAAAATAAATTTTAAAAACAGCCTTATTAATAATAAAAGGCCACGGACCACTGTACTCCTTATAATCTACCAAAAAATTTTGTTGCAAAGTATTCGGATAAATTGGAATTTAGTTGCAGGATTAACAAATGTTCGTGGAGTTGACACGAACCCGTACGACTTCGCTTCGTACAACTTAATGTTAGTGTTAGCAACAGACACACTCCGGTATGGTCTAGTGGCTAGGATACCTGGCTTTCACCCAGGAGGCTCGGGTTCGATTCCCGGTACCGGAAAACGTACTTTTTGTAAAAATGTTAATTATACTTTTTTGAGTTCTACA
Source organism: Agrilus planipennis (assembly GCF_000699045.2). NCBI lineage: Eukaryota > Metazoa > Arthropoda > Insecta > Coleoptera > Buprestidae > Agrilus > Agrilus planipennis. Next base: position 197,002 of record NW_020439055.1, on the reverse strand, counting down.
CACTACAACCATTGTAGTGAATCATAATAATTTTACAGCATGGTAATATTCGAGGGTCATTAGATTATGTTTATGATTGATATGTTGTTACTAATTAGCCCGGTGTAATTAATAACACATTATAAGACTTAAATTATTTACGAAATACGTACCATTAATAATTTCAGTGTCTTAATAAGCCATTATGATAAGTGATAACAATTAACATACGAAAATTTACCAANTAACTACTGAAGTTAAATTATAAATAATTAAATTTTAAATGTGACCATAACTTTGATACAAATTTGGGTTTATACAACACCATTCATGTAGCAGTTAGAGATAAAATGTGTTTCCTCATGACAAACGATGTACCGAAATCGCCGTGCTTGTTTGAGTGAAATGGGTTCAAATTTTCAGATAAAATAATCTGTGCAACACCTGTTTACCCTTAATCAGCTCTTACGACGGAAGAATATTCAATTAATTATTTCAAGATAATAAAATGGTAAACATAAATTACAGAGAATTAGTAAATAAATATGAAGTCGCCAAAATTAATGAAACTACTTAAACTTTCACGCCCCATTTACTTACTACCACAGCGAGTAAATCTTCTGTGGTATCAAATACAAGGGAGGATTTGACAGGCCAACCGAGTGCGAGGAATAATAAATTTTCGAACCACTTCGTTTAAACGAAATTCAAGAATAAAATTGAAAATCGGTTGGCTAATAATAATAATTATTATTATGTATTTATTTAAACAATATTTTTGATTGCCCAACTTCCTCACCATGCTGCGCTGGTAGAAGTGATCAAAAATGATTTGACTCGATTATACCTACCTCTTAAAATAATAATGTTCGCTTGCCTATATAGTGTTTCCATTACATATCAAGAATGTCAATGTGTTATTTTGTAAGATTCTTCATTTCAAATAATTTAAATATATTGACATATAAAAGTCGACTAGCATTCGAGAGGATACCGGCTCAATTCTGAGTTCATGTACCTGGCTCAAGTTTTTCTGGATCGTTTAAGCAAACACTGAAACACTAACATTCCACAGATAATCTTTCATTTCTCTTCTGTCTTCATTTCATCCGTTTCATCTTTCTTTCTTCAACAATCATCTACGATTTCTAAAAAAGGATGCTGAAGAGGGCCTTTCACAGATAATCTTTCACTTCTTTTCTATCTTCACGTCATGCGCCCCATTTTTCTCTCTTCATTCATCATCTATCCAATTTCCACGATTTCAAAAACGGGGGCTAGGGAGAGTCTTTCACAGACAATCATTCAATTCTCTTGTGTCTTCATGTCGTTCATATCATCTTCCTCTCCTTAGTAATCATTGACGACTCTTAAAAAAGCAGGCTGAAGAGGGCCTTCCACAGATAAACTTTAATTTCTTTTTTCTCTTCATATCATCCGTCTCATCTTCCTTTCCTTAATCATCATCCACCCAATTTCCACGATTCCTAAAAACGGAGTCTGAAGAGGGCCTTCCGCAGATAATCTTTCACTACTTTTCTGTATTCATGTCTCGTCTTTCTCTCCTCATTCATCATCTATCCAATTTCCACGATTTCCAAAACAGAGGATAGGGAGAGTCTTCCACAGATAATCTTTCACTTCTCTTGTGTCTGCATGTCGTCCATATCATCTTCCTCTCCTCAGTCATCATTGACGATTCCTAAAAAAGGAGGCTGAAGAGGGCCTTCCACAGATAAACTTTCACTTCTCTTTTCTCTTCATATCATCCGTCTCATATTTCTTTCCTTTTCTTTCATTCACCCAATTTCCACGATTCCTATAATGGAGGCTGGAGAGGATCCTCCATAAATAATCTTTCACTTCGCTTGTATCTTCATGTCCATCTCATCTTTCTCTCCTCAAGCATCATTCACGATTCCTAAAAACGGAGACTCAAGAGGGCCTTCCGCAGATAATCTTTCCTTCTTTTCTGTGTTCATGTCTCGTCTTTATCTCCTCATTCATCATCTATCCAATTTCCACGATTTCTAAAACAGAGGCTAGGGAGAGTTTTCCACAGATAATATTCACTCACTTCTCTTGTGTCTTGAAGTCGTCCATTTCATGTTTATCTCCTCAATTATCATTTATGGATCCTAAAACAGGAGGCTGAAGAGGATCTTCCACAGATAATCTTTCACTTCTATTTTCTTTTCATGTCATACATTTCATTTTTCTCTCTTCAATAATAATCCACTCAATTTTAACGATTCCTAAAATGGAGGCTGGTAAGGGTCCACCATAGCAAATCTTTTACTTCTCTTTTGTCTTCATATCGTCCGCCTCATCTTTATCTCATCGTAATCCACCCAATGGACCGTCCGCTCTACTTTCAATTTTAAACCAGAGGACTATTTTTTATTGCCTTCAATTTCTTGTTATTAACTCACTGGTTCAACAAAAACTTTATGTTCTACGTATAATTAAGTTTTTTTGTTCATAATCAATAAACGAAACAGTTTAATAATGAACAGAAATTCAATCAATTCACAGGAAGGCTAATGGAATCGTTACCTTATTTTTTCGTATAAAGTTGAAGTAAAATTTATGATACCTACGAAGCATTAATTATGCAAGTTTTACTTACACTTCAACAATTTTATTTAAAAATGTGCCACATTGAATACATTTCACACGTATGGTAAAAGAGAGAATTTTAATTACCGGGACAAAATTTTTAATGACGAAAAAACTTTCAGCGGCAGCAATAGCAGGAATTTGTCGAAAAAGCTAATTCTGCTAACGAAAAATATAGAGATAAAAGAACATATATTCATTGTCGTAGATTCTATTATCCCTTTTTTTAGTGTTGGAATGGAACGGTAGATTACCGATTCAGCTTTAGGCTAAACACGCATTCGGAATTTTAAAAATGTCAATTAAGGGAAACACAACACCGGATAACAATGTCGGTAAAACAATGTAATTGAATAGAACAGAACATGAATTCCTCGTTTGCTCCAAATACAAGGATCTATCGAAAAGTTTGTGTCCTGGATATGAAAACCAAACACTTTTTTAGATATGGATGCGGAGCTTTAGTGGTACGTACAGACCAACTGCATTCACTTCTATTATGTATATATATATTGATTTTTAACTAACAATAAGGCCCTTTTGTACGTGCATACAGTTTAACTATAAACACAAAAGTCCGGTATGGTCTAGTGGCTAGGATACCTGGCTCTCACCCAGGAGGCTCGGGTTCGATTCCCGGTACCGGAAAAACTTGTTTTTTTTTGTTCTCCTACAATTTTGCATAACAATGCATCAATTAGCATTATGAACACGAATAATTTTAAGTTAATGAGCTACGGAGCAAAAATGCAATTTCAATAGGCTTTAAACCTAAAGATGTTCTTAACTATTCAAATAAGCGACAGCATAAATTTCAACTCGAACTTAAAGATAATTGGTTGGATCATTAGCCAATTCCACGAAGTACACGTTGTCGTTCGGTCGATGGGAAACAGCGGGGCGCCGTTTGTGCCATGCAGCGTCGTGACGCACGGCGCTGAGTTATTTTTGGATGTGTACTGGGCGTATTATAATACTTCATTATTCATTCAACTAAATTCCATCTAAGTCCGAATTGGCGACTTAATGCGACTAAATTACCTGGAAACTGCAAAGTAGGCAAAATAATACCGGTCTTTAAATTAGCCTGCCAGCTTTGTCCGAAAACTTTACCATAATTAGTATGTAATTTATTGCTACATCTTCTTCTCTTTCACTGCTAAAAAGTTTACGCATAAATATTTAGAAGCTTAATAATTTTGACGTTAATTTATACAACACACTAATGATCATTTTGTAAGTTTATCTTCTTAACTCGAAAAAAGGAAGGAAAAACACCCGGGTAGTTAGAGGCAAAGGGAGCACTGCCTCCCTCCTTCCCTTTAGAAAAATCTCTCTATCTTCATGCCTATTTTAAGGTATTGTTGTAATTTAGATACCTTTCAAGCTATAGAAATGTGCTATGTGTAATAAAAGTTTGTGTACAGTAATAATTATTTCATGATAGTACATACACAAAATTCACTAATTTGGTATAATCCGGTATGGTCTAGTGGCTAGGATACCTGGCTTTCACCCAGGAGGCTCGGGTTCGATTCCCGGTACCGGAAAGACAATTTTTGGTCAGATTTTTTTTTTGGTGAATATTCATTATTACATTAATTGACTTGCAAGTAAAACGCACTCTCATGTCACAATTACATTGGAAATTAGCCCATTTTAATAATAAGATACATAAATTATTTTTATTAGACCCTTATAAACACTAAAGTAATCATGTAATATTCACTTCTACACCTATTTAAGAACCCGTCTTGTCTGAAAGAGTCAATGTCGGGCGAACCACAATTTACAAGTCAATAAATGAACATTACTGAAAGCTGTTTTTTTTAATAAACCCCTGGCCGCTTTATATCAGATCGATGTACAATAAATTCGCTAGTAGGGTAGTTTATTGTTAATCCAAGAGGATGGCAAAATTTTGAGGTAGAAGAAAAACGAAATTACACAGTTTACCAGGGTTTCATGTAATTCGGCGAATACCCAGGATGTTTTTTGACGACACGGTAAATGTAGGTAATATCGTCTCCAAACATTTGGTCCTTCGAGCCGGATGCGGTTTCTAAAACAATTTTTGGAAAGTTTTAAATTCGGCTAGCGCTTAAATTAGTTGAAATGTTTTGCTCCGAAATAGTCTTTGTATTGACTTGATGACCGGTCATTACGATTGTCATTTGTAACACAAAATTTGCATTTGTAATCCGGTATGGTCTAGTGGCTAGGATACCTGGCTTTCACCCAGGAGGCTCGGGTTCGATTCCCGGTACCGGAATGACAATTTTTGGATGGATTCTTTTTGATGAACGTTCATTTTTGTTTTAATTATGACTTGGAAGTGAAACGCGTTCTCATGCCACAATTAAATTGGAAATTAGCTCATTTAAATAATAAAGTAATCATGTAGGTAGACGGCAATAATTCACTTAAATTATTCTCGTTATTTAACAATTATTTAATTACACCTACTTATTTAAGAACCCTTGCCTTGTCAATGTCGGACGGAACACAATTCACAAGTCAATAAATGAACATTTCTGAAAGCTGTTTTTTTAATAAACCTTCTGCCGCTTTATATCAGATCGTTTTACAATCAATTTGCTAGTAAGGTAGTTTATTGTTAATCCAAGAGGGTGGCAAAATTTTGGGTAGAAGAAAAACGAAATTACACAGTTTACCAAAGTTTCATGTAATTCGGCGAACATTCAGTACGTTTTTTGACGATACGGTAAATGTAGGTAATATCGTCTCCAAACATTTGGTCCTTCGAGCCGGATACGGTTTCTAAAACAATTTTTTGAATCTTTTAAATTCGGTTGGCGTTTAAATTTGTTGGAATGTTTTGTTCCGGAATAGCCTTCGCATTTACTTGATGACCGGTCATTACGAATGTCATTTGTAACACAGAATTTGCATTTGTAATCCGGTATGGTCTAGTGGCTAGGATACCTGGCTTTCACCCAGGAGGCTCGGGTTCGATTCCCGGTACCGGAAAACGTACTTTTTGTAAAAATGTTAATTATACTTTTTTGAGTTCTACACACTACAACCATTGTAGTGAATCATAATAATTTTACAGCATGGTAATATTCGAGGGTCATTAGATTATGTTTATGATTGATATGTTGTTACTAATTAGCCCGGTGTAATTAATAACACATTATAAGACTTAAATTATTTACGAAATACGTACCATTAATAATTTCAGTGTCTTAATAAGCCATTATGATAAGTGATAACAATTAACATACGAAAATTTACCAATTTTTGTTTCTAACCAATATCAAACAAGATATTCGAGTAAAGATAAAATTAGACCAGTTTAAAGAACGTCAATGGCATCGACAGACATGAAATGGTCAAGTTTAAATGAATTGGTCCAGTTACGCGGTAACAAATCTCATTACTAGTGCTACAGACGGAGCCCAGGAATTTCACAATTACATGTTAATAGTGCCCAACACATAGCTCGCAATGGCAAACTAATTCCTGGCATTCAAACTTGCTTGTCGATTTTGTAAATGACCCGGAATCCTGTTTCGATTATACATTCTCAATAAGACTACGATCGCAGACGAGGATGAATTGATTATGAGGACTAAAGGTCCTTTAATGACCGTCCTGAATATCATGAAAGCCTTAATGTACCTAAGTACGTATTGGTAGTTAAAGAGATAATGTGGATAATGCTTGACACTAATTACCATCCAAAACTATCAAAGTTTCTTTTGAAAACATCTACACAGAGTACCACTTCTAGAATACTTTATACCATACGATTTCTTAGAAGAAGTGGTTCCACAACCCTAAATTAAGGACATTTCAATTTGGATATATTTTAAAGATTGAAACACTTTTTGAGAATTGTATGATTCTGTTGTCATCATCATTACATCAGTCCAATGACAGGTTGGACATCTTATCCTGAGTCAACTTTCGTATCTCCCGAAAAATAAATCCTTATTTGCTCTTCTTCTGCATTTAGAAATGTTTCTAATTCTCTCTTCGTGTCTCAGCCATCCTTTTTCCTCGTTTCTTATTGGCTTACATTGCGCCCTCTGCTCTATCCAATACAGAAAACCCCTAACTATATGAATTGCGTTTTTCTTAGCTTTTATTCTGGCCGGCTTTACGAGACGATTGAAACTGACATTCTGTATATTCTGTCCTAGTCAATCTGGTGTTATTTTTCTATAGTCTTCAATGCAGCACCGGCCTCCTAGAAGTTTAGGGATCATTGCATAGTATTCGAGAGGATCTCGATTCGATCCCCGGTCTGTTTGCCTTGGTCCAAACTTTCCTCTGGCTTCTTTCAATCACTTAGACAAACTCTTCTGTCTTCATTTAGTCCGTCTCATATTTCCACCCCAACTATCACCACCCACCCATTTCCACGATTCCTAATAGGAGGCTGAAGAAGGTCATGCGCCCTTCCCATCGGCGTAGTTCGGAGGCACTGCCCGCACACCAAAATTAGTAGCTGGTGGGAACAAAACATCTAAAAGTTCTTTTAGTCAAGAAGGTAACTGTTTCAACTGTTTCAGATAAAATATACGAAGTTAGATCATGGACTACGTAATAATACAATTAATAGAAGGTTAGTTTTGGCTAAAAGAATTTATGTTTAGGAAAATAATTTTCGTTGATTTCGATATAGGATGTGAGTAGAATTGATGAAACGTAATATAATGAAGATGGAAATTCTGTGGTGAGACCGCGGTCAAAGGTAAAACTTCCACCGACCTTTTCAACTTTGCACAAAATTGTAAGCATCGATTTTCAACTCATTTTACCACACTTAGTACATCACCTTTGGTAGAAGGAATTATCGCGTTTTTTGGTAATAACTTTTCGTACGTATTCGGTGTGTAGATGGCCATGTTGTCATCTTTTAATGTTTTGTTTTTCTCAATGTCATTTAGGGGAAATATTGAATATTTATGTCATATTTGAAGTAACCGATTTCAGCCACTTTAATAGAATGTGGTAAATAATTTATTAAACCATCAACTTCAATAATATTTGCGCTGTGACTTGGAATTTCCTGTTTATTGCGATTTATTAAAACGTGCTCCTGTTCGAACAGTGAAAATGTTGGACTTCCTCAAGTTTTGCAAATCGTTAGCTAGAGATGATGCTGTTCGTACTGACAACTGCGTTTTCAAATTGCATTATCGTTTAACAGTAATTGTACTTGTTGTAAGTTCAATTCTGATTACAACCAAGCAATTTTTTGGTGATCCGATAGACTGTGAGATGAACGGCGCATACAGTGAAATGTTCGACACATACTGCTGGATTTACAGCACTTATATTATAAAAAGCACTCTAAAGGGTACGTAATTTAATCTATGAATGTTGTTCCTATTTTGTTTTTGTTTGTCACACAGTCCAACGATCTTTTAAATATGAACAAGAACTGACGCTGTTCTGATTCGGGTCTAGAGGCCGTCGTTGGTTGAAGTTTCTTCCTTTATATACTGGAAGGCTTCTAGACCCGAAGAAGGATATCATCACTTCACATATTGAGCGTGAAAGCCTTTACCAGTGAACAAGAACCTTACTGAATTAATTTTAATCGTTTGTTTTTATTGGTTTAGATGAACTTCTACCAGGATTGGGTCATTATCCTGACAATAAGCTTTACAAGAAAGCGGTAACACCTGTTGAAGATGTATTCAGGTCACCGCATTCAGATGAAAAGATTATAGAACAAAAGTACTACCAGTGGATCTGTATCGTACTCTGTTTACAAGCTCTTTTCTTTTACATGCCTCGCTACGTATGGAAAAACTGGGAAGGAGGCAGACTTAAAATGTTAGCCAAAGATTTAGGTACGAATGATCTCAATACAAATGGGTTGCAACACGATATCTAAAAAAAAAAAGAACCATACCATTGAAAAAAATTTTTTTTTCCATCAACTTCTAGTTAAAATCTATTTTGAAAATTGATATTATTCTGGTGTCGTACGAGATTCGGTAGCGTAACGTCACAATTTTGTAAGGTCTTGTAGCTTCTACGCCACATTTGCGTTCAGTGGTATTGTGTTCAATCTTTGTAATATTTAATAGTCATCTGCTGCAATATAACGAAGAACAATTATTAGTTAAAATTGGTACAATGCACATTTAGTAGAATTTAATATGTTCAACAAGGTCCATTTACGTTGATGCACATCTACTTGCTACCGAGTGGCCTGGCCTAGAGCTTTCGTCCATTGCTTAGCATTCGGGAGGACGCCGGTTTAATTTCGGGTCCGTCTGTCTTGGTCCAAGTTTTTCTGTGGTTTCCTTGGATCACTTAGGCAAATATTGGGGTAGAAATATTCCACAGATAATCATTTCTGTCTTCATTTCGTCCGTCTCATCTTTCTCACCCGAAAAAAAAAGAACTTTTGGGTGTTTCATTCCCAGTAGCCAGTAATGCTGGTGGGCGGGCAGTCCCTTCGGACTACGCCGGAAGGTAGGGTGGAAGGCCCTCTTCAGCCTGCTTTCAGGAATCGTGGGAATGGGTGGGTGGTGGTTCGGGTGAAAAAGATGAGACGGACGAAATGAAGACAGAAGATAATGAAAGATTATCTGTGGAATATTACTGCCCCAGCATTTGCCTAAGTGGTCCAAGGAAACCACAGAAAAACTTGGACCAAGGCAGACGGACCCGGAATCGAACTGGCGTTCTCCCGAATGCTAAGCAATGGTCTAAACCTCTAGGCCATGCCGCTCGGT
>NW_020439055.1:170789-182588 GCF_000699045.2 Agrilus planipennis | reverse complement strand
ACATGATAAAACATAATACAATCCAACCCAAGTAAATCTAGCGCAACCTAACCTAACCTAACCTAACCTAACCCTGTCAAACTTGCGCCATGCTACCTTGCCGTACGTTTCCTTCCTTACCAACCACACCTCACATGATAAAACATAATACAATCCAACCCAAGTAAATCTAGCGCAACCTAACCTAACCTAACCTAACCTAACCCTGTCAAACTTGCGCCATGCTACCTTGCCGTACGTTTCCTTCCTTACCAACCACACCTCATATGATCAAACATAATACAATCCAACCCAAGTAAATCTAGCGCAACCTAACCTAACCTAACCTAACCTAACCCTGTCAAACTTGCGCCATGCTACCTTGCCGTACGTTTCCTTCCTTACCAACCACACCTCATATGATCAAACATAATACAATCCAACCCAAGTAAATCTAGCGCAACCTAACCTAACCTAACCTAACCTAACCCTGTCAAACTTGCGCCATGCTACCTTGCCGTACGTTTCCTTCCTTACCAACCACACCTCATATGATCAAACATAATACAATCCAACCCAAGTCAATCTAGCGCAACCTCACCTAACCTAACCTAACCCTGTCAAACTTGCCCCATGCCATCTTATCGTTATATTATTTATTGGAGTATCGGTTCGATAATTTATTATCGGGGCTTTTGTTCGGTGATATTCAGTCTGGAGATATTTTGTCACGGGGATATTTTGTCTAGGGATATTTTGTCACGGGGATATTTTGTCCAGGGATATTTTGTCACGGATATTTTGTCCGGGGACATTTTGTCGGGGGATCAAAACGCCTGATACGTGCGTTTGACAACGTGAACGTAGATTATATCTCGAAGTCTCTGGGTTCACCAGTCGCTGTCGAGACTTCAAGATATAATCTACTACTGAGGATGTCAGCCGCAGTAGCTGACGAAACGTCTGAACACAACAGTTCACTTAGACCACGGCCCTTCAGCCCGAATCTTCATTCTACTATGGATTCCGGCCGTGAAAGCCTTTGTTCTTCTGTAAGGGTGCTTTTGGGATACGGAATCCTAAAAATGAGATACGTCCACGGTTATCTGTTCTAATCAGTTTAATAAATCTGAATCTCCCATTGTAAATTTGGGTAAATAGAACACTATTAGCTTGAAAGTCAAATTTGAAACGAGATCTAAATTTTAAGAGTAAAGTAAAACACGAAAACGCCTTCTATCATAAAAAGATTATACCTATCGGTTAAAGGGTGGGATTAAATTTCTTTCTACGTCAACCATAAAATGCACGTAATATACCATTATCTCGTTCTTTCATAAATTACCCCTGGGGTTAAACGGATCTTTTTGCTTGAATGCATCCAAAATCGTTTGGACACTAAAAGGCGAGAATAAGTGTCTTAAGTTGATGTCGGAATTGAAGTTGAAGGACTACCTATTTGAATTCCCCGCTGCGTTCCCATAAATTCGAAACGTCAATAATAATTTCCACCGATTCTATTGCTACCCTTTAAATTACATTTCCAGTAAGCAAAATTCAAAGTATATAAAAATGGTTATATGATGAAAAGGAAGCATATATTTGGGAAAATGTAACTTATTTATGCGTATATTTAAAGCATTTTTTGTGGATAAATATCCCAACTCTAATAATGTCGTTCGCACTAGTTTCATATACAGTCTCTATAGGGACCGATCTTTTATTGCTGGTTTGGTCATAAAAGATGCGCCGTTTTTACGATTAAATACAAAACAGTTGCTTTTCGCAGAATTTTGTTTATATTTATTAGGCCAAAGAAAGCCATAACTCGCGAACCCCTCCGACCTTTCCTCGAATCATCAGATTGTGACCCTGGAGAATTTCAATAGGCGTGAGTACGAACCACCACCTACGAATTGATCAATAAAGACTGTGCTCTCGATCTCTCAATCAATGATCACGCGTCCAGCTTTGTTACGTTTTGATCTATCTTAAGAGTAACAAGATTACACGCTATACCAGTTGATTTGACTGTAGTGAGAAGTACTCAAAATGATAGAAAAAGATTCCCATCTGTATCACATTCGGTATGATTTTACTATGCCGTATTAGTAGGCCTAAATTGTAGAAGTGTAGAGTATGAAAGTCAAAGATAGAAGGACGAATATTATAACGAAATAATATGGTTTTCTTTCTTTGTTGCTCCATTAAGAAAAGAAAATGATTGTCATTCTCTTTTTGAAATACACTTCATTATTTAAAAAAAGCTAATAGACTTACCGGAAAGGAAGAGATCTTGAAGGGCCTGAACTGCTTGGTATAACATGGCCCATGTTTCTGGTTCTGTTAAACCTTTGGGCCTAGCAATCAATAGATCTCCCAACGCAACTCTCGGGTAATGCCCTGAGACACTCTCCCCAAGACTGTGAGCTTGAAGCATTCTGAAACAAAAAAGGAAGCAAATTATTTTATTCTAAGTAAAGATATAACTATTGTTTCATAATTTTTCCAGCAAAGGATAACGAAAGGGCAACTCGCTTTTAACAAAGAGACATCACTTTATACATGTTGGCTCTTTTATATACTACACAAGCAAATATTTCCTTCGTAGCATTAGCTACTGGGGAAACACCCTCGTCCAGTTTCAAAAATAAGTCCAAAGAGGATTCTACCATTATTTCATATAATAATAATAATGCTATCTTCCCCAGCCCCGCCCGACTTTTATAAATTATGTATATCACTTCCCTAACAGTTGACCAATTCTTTGAGTCTATGAATGAAAAAGATAGACCTCGACACTTTGCAATCCACATATGCCACCCATATCCACCGACCGCTACCAAAATGCCTTTGAGCATTCAGTAAAGTGATTTTCGTTTTAGGACTGACATGGTACTACCCTGAAGAATAGTTTTATTTTTTGATAATCATCTCATAAGGTCGTCAGTCCTAAAACTGGTTGGACACGCACCTCCACTCTTTCCTATCCTGAGCTAATTTTCGCATTTCTGTAAAACTAGAACAACCCATATCCTTAACTATCTGCGAACAGTAATCTAATCTAAGCCTACCTCTAGTCCTCTTAACTCCTGTTTCTGCTCCTAATATGTCTCTGACTAGATCTTTATGGCTGAGTAGGTGTCCTACCAACTTATCTGACCTATTTATTCTTCTGTTCTACTATAAGGATACCGTGGACCTCTTCACTTCTAACCTTCTTTATCCACGGTATCCTCATCATCCGCCTATAATATCACATTTCGAACGCTTCTAACCTTTTCCGCCGCGCTCACTGTCCATGTTTCGCGCCGTGCTCCAAATATATACCTTTAAAAACCGTTTTCGAATTTGTAAATTAACCGTTGGCGAGCATAGAAGTGACTTCTTTTTATTAAAGGCGACACGACCCTGCGCTATCCTCTACTCTATATCCCTACTACTCCCTCCGTCCTGACTTATCTGACTTCCTAGATATCTAAAATCAGCCACTTCTTTTAATCTTTCGTCTCCTATCTTTATAATCGCTCCTTTCCTACTTTTTATTCCCTTGCATATCAGTATATTAGTTTTACTTTTATTTATTTTTATACAATACTGTTGTGTCAATACCGCTTCCATTTTATTTAAAGCTGTCTGTAACTCCTCCTTGCTAAATGCTAAAATACTATAATATCATCTGCAAATCTTAGCTTTTGCCCCTATATATCTATCCCTACAGTTGTACTGTCTTTAATGATGTTTATCGCGTCTTCGATGGATAGATTAAAAGGTAGCGGTGACAGTGTGCATACTTGTCTGACTTCCTTCTTAATACGTACTTCTCTACGTTGCTGCTCCAGCTCTGTAACTGCCTGTTGATCTTTATACAAATTATGTATCACTCTTCTATCTCTGTAACTCATTACTAAATTTTTATGTACATTTAACACCTTGTCCCATTTAACATCGTCATAAGCTTTTTCTATATCTACAAATCCTATGTACGCACTCTTTCCTTTTGTTATCGTTTTCTCTATTTTCTTACCCTTAAAGCTAGAAAGGCCTCTCCAGATCCTATATTTCTTCCATCCTTTTCTATACAATTTTAGTGAAGACTTTTGACGCATGGGAAGCTCAGCTAATTGTTCTAAATGTCTCGCCACTATCCACCTCTCTTTTTAGATATGGTTACTACCACATTCCGTTTATAATCCTTCGGGACTTTCCCCGTCTCATAAATGTGTCTAACTAGCTTAAACATACGACCTGTTGTCCTGCATGTTTTAGAATTTCCCCCTGTATCCCATGTACAGCTGGCGCCTTATTATTCTTTAAATTTTTAATGCTACATCGAACTCTTCTCTCATTATGGCATAACCTAGTTCATCTATCTCCACACTATCTTCTTGTGATCTCACAATATTTATTAAAACTTTGCGATAACGATACCATTTCTTTTCCCAAGCAATGCAAATCTTTCGGCATATACTTCTAATGTTACTTGAATCAAAGTTGAACATGAAAAACGCATCATAATCATCACAAAATAATTGCGAAATTTATAATCCAAGCTGCCATTGAACCCTGCGTGATGACACTTGAAACGTATTGCCGTTCGTGTATTTCTGCAGGAAACTGAAATGTGTACTTTTCACTTTTATACATGGCATATGTACAAGTATATACATACGTAGGTGGCATGGTAGGTGGATATTTGAATGCATATCGCAGTCGACACCACGCGTGGTAACTTCAATTGTTTCCTCGAGTAAAGGCGCAGAAGCTTGCGGAACAACGGCCTCTGGGGTGTCGGGCTTTTATCACAACCAGCCATAACGTTAAAGCGTGGTGGAAAATTACTTTATACGTATAACTAAACTACATGCTAAATAACAAAAGAGGAGCAACTCAGAGCGTAAACGAAAATCACTTTGCTGAAATTGTATTCAGTCGTTATAAAGAAGATCGTTAATTACTACAAGATATTTTCGCATTAAAAATTCGCAGTTCGTTAACTTCAATTTGCGAAGACTTTGTTAATAATCTTGCCGACTGTGGTCGACAATTTTAAAACTGTTTAGTTTTTTCGCAAGGAGAAAACAGTAATTTTGTCAATTCAGTAAATTGCCGAAAAACAAAGCCAAAATATATAAAAGACAATTATTTTACTTTGCATTTTGGAGGAAGACTCGGTTTGAAAAGTAAAATTGTGTCATATTTGCTTATCCATTCAGTGCCACAAACTAATAACCAAATGGAGATTTCTTAGGCTTTCAGGTTATCAATGTATAGTAGTATTGGATATAGTTTCACCGAATTGAAAAAAATTCGAACATTATCGGTGATGCCAAACACTTTTTAACACTTTTGTTAAAATATATATAAAATGCCTTAATATAATAACAGAACACCTCTCCCAGTGATACATTATGGATCTTGAACATTCCGTAATGCTCTCAATTATTTTGGTCCAACTTATCCTGGAACATTTTACCTAGAGACATGAGAGCATTTTAACCCAGTACAACGTTAGAATCATTCAAGATTATTCTATTATTCACTTATTCTAAAATGGTGTTTGATGGTCAATAGTCAACTCGCAAACCCCCATACCCACCAAACTAAAAATATTTTGAGCACTATACGAAATTTCAAACATCTTTTATATATATAAAATGTTCTAATATAAGGTGTTCTGAATCTTCCCTCCCTAATCATAATGGTTATAGAACATTCCAGAATGTTCTCGACTCTTCTGGCCTAGTTAGTAAGTTCTAACCGAGAGCAATCCTACATAGATTCGAGAAGATTATTACTGAGGACAACGCTAGCAACATTTAAGAGCATTCTGGTGCATTCTTACTTATTTTAAAGTGGTATTTGGGGGGTCGATAGTAGACCCGCAAACCCCAACACCCACGAATGTGGAAAAATTTCGAGCATTATAAGAGATTCCATAGTTTTTGGAACACTGGTTCAAATACATATAAATACTCTAATACAGTGCCAGAGCACCCCCTCTCCACTCATACTTAATGGTTCTACAGCACTCCAGAATGTTCTAGAATCTTCTGGTCCAGTGAGTAAATTCCAGCAGGGAGCAATCCAAGATAGATTCGAGAAGATTCCAACTGAAGACAACGCTAGCAACATTCAAGAGTATTCTAGTCCATCCTCACATATTTTAAAGTGGTGTTTGGAGGTCGATAGTCAACCCGCAAACTCTTACACCCACGAAATTGGAAATATTTCGAGCATTACAAAAGATTTCACAGTTTTTGAAACACTGGTTCAAATATATCAAAATACTCTAATACAGTGTCAGAACACTCCCTTCCCACTTATACATACTGGTTCTAAAGCATACCAGAATGTTCTAGACTCTGGTCCAGTGAGTTCCAACCGAGAGCAATCCACGATAGATTCGAGAAGATTCCGACTGAAGACAACGCTGGCAACATGCAGGAGCATTCTAGTACCTCCTAACTTATTTTAAAGTGGTGTGTGGAGGGTCCATAGTCAGTTCCCAAACTTTAAACATTCTTTAGAACATTTTTGTGGAAAAAATATAAAATACTCCAATACAGTGTCAGAACACCGCTCATCATACATAACGGTTCTGGAGCATTCCAGAATGTTCTCGACTCTTCTGGTCGAGTTAGTAAGGAATTTTTGAGGGATTACGATACCTCTCTAGAAACTCCTAAGGATTAGATGATCAGTCAAAAAAAGTGATCGTGTGAGCGTTCCGTTTTTTATTCTAAGACAACTCCACGAATCAGATCTAATACAATAGGAAGAACATAATGCATGTTTTTCATTATCTTGAGTTATTGCATGGTACAATCATTAAAATCTCTAGAAATTTGAGTTATTACATTTTCGCGTAATTTTCTCGCTTTTCCTTGGAGAGACGGTTTATGATAATTCAGCTATGAGAATTGCTTTTTTACGACGATGTAAGTCATATTTTAAGTTTTTATACGAGCGCAGACTGTACGCCCCGTATTAATAACATAAATTAAGGTTAATGTTCGAGGGAAGAAATTAAATAACGTTCGTAAGAATGAAACAGAATAGCCACCTTTAACTCGAATACTAAAATTATTCTTTCTTGAATACATAAACAACAAAAAATTCCGTCGTTTCTGGTTTCCATTCCTCACCCTCAATTTTTTCCTAATTAAATTATGAAAATAAACACCTAAATAGGGTCGCTATATTTATTATTCCTTAACAATTTTTCAAAACCAAATGCAAAGGAAAATGTAGCTTTGTTAGCTTTTAAATGGTGCTGGATTTCATACGAAAGGTTCTAAATTTTTACTTATTACTTGAAGAGCTCCTAATGCTATTTAAGCTTTAAAAGCTCTTCAACTTTAGAAACTCTTCGAATGATAAGTAAAATTTCTTAAGTTTTAGAGCTTTTTCAACAATTCGCTGATTTATAAAACATGTAGGTATTATGGTGAAGTATGCACCTTCACAAATAGTTTTACTTTGACCACAGTTACCATAGAAGACCTTTTTATTTAACCTAGATAAGGACACCAACGTCTTTAAACACTTTTATTTTGAAAAACCTAAATTAGACAGCAGTGGTTTAAATTCCACCATCATCATCAACATAAGGTCATCAGTCTTAAGACTGGTTGGACACGTACCTCCACTCTTTCCTATCCTGAGCAAATCTTCGAATTTCCCTAATACAACAACAACCCACATCCTTAACTATTGGCGAGCAGTAATATAACTTAGGTCTACCTCTACCTCTCTTAACTCTAATATGTCTGACTAGACCATCATGTTTGAGAAGGTGTCCTACCAACCTATCTCGCCTATTTTTTATTGACTTATCTACTTTAAACCCGAAGGGTCGAGTGGAAGGCAATCTTCACCTTTTCAGAATTATGAGAATGGGGAGTGATGATTGAAGAGGAATAAATGAGACTGAGTAAATAAAGACAGAAGAGAAGTGAAAGCACATGGGTGGAATACTATTACCCCAGCATTTGGCTAAATGATCCAAGGAAGTCACAGGAACTCTTGCATCAAGGAATTAACCCGGTGTCCTTTTTCAGCTCAGCAAAAGTGGAGTCATTGGATATCCCTTCCACGTTTTGATGTTTTTTAGGGTTCCGCACCTCAAAAGGAAAAAAGGAATGCTTATAAGATTTTTGACGTGACAACGTCTTATATAATTCGATGGAGCCGGCTGTACGCACGAAAAAACATGACTCGTGCGGCGTTACCTCGCTCTGAGGCGTTCCATTTAAGGCTTGAAGTGCAAGCGAGAGCGCGGAACGAGCGACAAAGAGGCACAATCGGCCTCCGCGTTCGGCAGCGTTCGACATCTTCCTACTCGAGTGAGCGATGCGTCCGCGTGGACAGCTGCTATACAATAATACATTTCCATTTACCTCCTTCTCTATATCCATACAAAATATCTATCAAACAAATAAAATTAAAATTTTCTTTTGAAAAATGAAACCATTCCATCAGTATTTTCTTATGACGTTGTCACGTTCAACTATCGTCAGTAAACCGACTTTACAGACAACCAATTTTTTCGTTGACCGTCTCCCTGTCAGTCAAAACCCTTTTTCTCAGGAACGTGTGGAGGTATTAAGCTGAAATTACTTCCAAATACCGAAGTCTACAATCCCAAGAAGCTACGAAAATATCAAAGTTCCAAGTCAATCCACCAAAAGATAAGTAATACCGTTTAAGCCGCATCAGGAAATTTGGCAAGAAATGTTTTATAGAGCAGAAAAATCCGAAAACTGTAAATTTATAATTACACCACAAAAATTTTTTTTTTATTGTAACATTGTAATTATATGTTTTGGGACTGAGGGCAAACTAAAAACATACTCGGAAAAGCAGAATTCACTATTAAACCCAACAAAAAATTGTGCTTGGTTAGAGTGAAAAAGATTCAAAGTAGGGGCAATTCGTCTGTGTCAGATTCTTTCTTTTTAATAGTAAACTACCAGTTTAAGCTGTGTATTAATTAATGACATACATTTATTATTACTGCTGCTAGAATTGCCTGCTTGCAAAATTAATATTTTTAATTCTTAGCTTCGTTGACACCATAACATAAAAGATTCCCGTAAATATTAACCACCACACAAAAAAGTTATATTTATCAAAAGATTTAGATTATTATTCATATTCAGTGTAAGGATCAGCAGATTAACCATTTTAGATATTTCTTTCTTCATTTCTTGTGGGTGGCAAGAACATTTTTCATTTATATTTAAGATGTTGTATCACCACAATAATATATACGAAGGGATGCGGGGAGAAATTGGCGTTAGAATACACTCAACCATGTTTAGTTCAGGATCTTTCTTGCTAACGACAGTTGTTAACTTGATTTCATACGAATCAAAAACATAGCATATGGTTTACCTACTTCGATTATAGATAATGTTTCTTTGAAATCAGAAACAGGAGATTATGTTATGGTGGGTTATCTCATACAGGCATATGCTGACAAAATGGCAAAGGCCAGTAGGTGAACTGATGTTGTAATGATTCGGATAGGATGGACGCAATTTCATATTCTAACACGAGGGACAAACTGGATCGTACCAAGAAGCAGCAGTTCAGGAAGTAAAAGAAGTTTTAGAAGAGGTAAGCTCCGACAGCCATCTCATGGTCAATCTAACGTGGAAGACGAGATGACAGTGCTGCACGATGGAAGAAATTTCGTAATCCTCCTCGTCACATTCATTTTGAAGACATCATCTCCAGCACGAAAGCAGCTATCAAGCATCTATCGTACGAGGACGCCGAAAGGATACGGATCGAGACGACCAAATATTCTCAGGAAAGTAAAGCCTCCCAGAAGCAACCTGACGAAGGCGAGGCATTAGCACTGCGAAGCCTAAACAAGGATCAAGATATTATCATACTTCCAGCTGACAAAGGAAACGCAACCGTTCTTTTGAAGACCGAGGACTACAACAGGAAGATTGAGATTTCTTGGACCCGGGAAGTCACAAACCCTTGAAGAAAGGCTCAACGCAAGCAAGACTACGGCTTGCCAACCGACTCATCAAGTCATCCTCCCTACCTGAAGACATCCAAAAGCGTATTCTGAGGACGGAAGCTGTTCAACCGATGCTACATGGATTACTCAAGATCCACAAGGCAATGTTCCTCTGAGACAGATAGTAAGCGCTTCCCACTGACTCATTGATCCACTTTAAATGATGTCGACTGTCTGCATACATACGTAATATAAACCTATAGGAACAAGGATTTACTCTAGACTGGCTATACATATATAAACATCGTCAATCACACTTAAACTAATCTAAAAAAAATTACATAGAATATGAGAGTAAAAAATACAAAATAAATACAGCTGCTAAGTAGCACCTGATTGAATGCGGTGTTGTAATGTCACAATTTCCTGCGTGATCCTGCCAGGGCCGGACCGGCTCTTGCCTATACTTTCAAATACGTTTATCTCGAAAATGGTAGACTTTCTAACCCCCCAGCATTTATTTAATATTATTGTTTTTTAATGCCCTATCACCTCCTGTAAGCTTGCTAGTTATTTCAGAAATTCTCTGTACATGATACAGTTTGTTGATTTAAATCGACCAAAATGCGTTGATTTTCTCTACTGTAAACATAATTTTCATTCCAGTAGTAAGTTGAGAGTCCGTCAAAATATAGACCAAGATAATGTAAGAGAGCGTGTTTATGTAAAGGGTTCCTTCCTTGCGCCGCTGTGGCAAGCCTACAGCCTTCTAATTAGAACGTTACAGAGCAGTTCGAAATTATTTCGGAACGCTAGCAAACTTAAATGAACAAACCGCAAACGAAAATGTTCATCAAACATTATGTATATTTGCAGATACACGTATGTATATGTAACATGTACGTGTACGTGTAAACATTTGTTCAAATACATATATGGTAGCGGACACGAAGTTGTTTAATTTGTGAATCGAGAAGTGGACGTGCGAACGTTTTCGTTTCGGCGGCAAAGAACGGCGTGGACAGCAATTTCAATTTAATGCGAAATTCTTGGGAATTGCTCTGCCAAACGCAACAGTTAAACTTTTGTGAGTCGACTTTATCGCTTCATGTCGAAAGGATTTGGTTTTATTATACGATTACAAACGCGAAGAACATTCCAATTGGCTCCACCACAATATGTACTTCCAACCAGATTAAGAACGCATTTGTTATAAGTACAAAATACTTGTATAAAGGTAAACGTATGTCATGATAAAGAAGTATCTACACAACGTCATCATCATCATCATCATCATCATCCTAAGGTCATCAGTCTTAAGACTGGTTGGACACGTACCTCCACTCTTTCCTATCCTGAGTTAATCTTCGCATTTTCCTAAAACTAGAACAGCCCACATCCTTAACTATTTGCGAAGAGTAATCTAATCTAGGCCTACCTCTACCCCTCCTAACTCCTGTTTCTGCCTCTAATATGTCTCTGACTAGACTTTCATGCCTGAGAAGGTGTCCTACCAACCTATCTCGCCTATTTTTTATTGTCTTCCATAGAGTCCTTTGTTCTCCTATTCTTTCCAATAGCTCTTCATTTCTAACCTTTTCTACCCACGATATACTCATCATCCGCCTATAACACCACATTTCGAACGCTTCTAACCTTTTCTTTTCGGCCGCTCCCACTGTCCACGTTTCGCACTCGTACAAGCCGTGCTCCAAACATACACCTTTAACAACCTTTTTCGAATTTCTAAATTAACGGTTCGCGAGCATAGAAGTGACTTCTTTTTATTAAAGGCGACACGACCCTGCGCTATCCTCTGCTTTATATCCCTACTACTC
>NW_020439055.1:156551-170055 GCF_000699045.2 Agrilus planipennis | reverse complement strand
AAAGTTAATAAATATGCCAATTTTTATACATTTCTAGGCATGTAAATATTTATATAGTCATTCTTAAACAATATTCAAAGGTAAAACTAATGAAAAATACATAAAAATATTGAGAAAGTTATATAAAACATTATTTAAATATCTTTATCAATAGGGTAGGATAGGTTAGGTTAGGTTAGGTTATCGGGTTTTGTTCAAGTGACCACCCTCTTTCGATCCTCCACCTCCACCCGTTTGAAAATAATTTTTTTAGTGAATTTTATTTGAATTATAGTGTATGAAAATTGACAAAATTATTTATTGAGAAATTGTCATTGAAGTTGGTCGACTAATACTGACAGTCTTGCATTGATAATGCCCACATTAGAAGTAGGTGAAATACGTGTCCAATTTGGACCAATTTTGTAGCAGTTATTATTAATTTCTTTCTTGAAGTCTTTGAATATATAAACAACGTAAAAAGCTGCATCGAAGATTTTCTAATCCGTCACTGTGAGCGCTGCACGTAGTTACTCGATAAATTCTGTCGTACTGGGGCAATTAATATTTTTATTGATGAAATTCAGTGTGGGTACAAGAAATAGGGTTTTTTATAATTCAGCACCAAGTTCATCAACTGCTTTTTGTTCAAAGTAAATTTCAATTAAATTCTAAAACACTCAAATTAATAAATAGTTCCGCTCCTTAAAAAAAACGGATTTATAATAATCTTCTAGTTGTTGTTTATTTTAAGACGATATTAAAATTCCTTAATACAAAACGATCAACAAAAGTTATCGTTGTGCTACCCAAAAGACTTTTAATTAAAACACGAATGCCTTCCACAATGGCGTCAATACTACGGACATAAACGGTTTTCAAGATGTTCTTGGAAGTCTTGGAATTGTTCCCCGTCGCGTTTTTGCTTTTGCGTTTGCTTTTATCTTCTCTCGGTTGGTATTCTTAGTCTACTAACGCTGCATAAGGCACCAGAAATACCCGGAAAGACAGATGTTTCCCGAATAAATTGTCAAAAACACGTCCTACACAGGTTTCACTTTCTTTTTTTATTTTCCTTTATTATGTGTATTTATTTTTTAGTGACATCCATCATTACCATCAACGGGAGAGGTCCTTCCAAAAAGTATCGCGAATTTTTTTTTTTAAATTATTTATTTATTCATGAATATCTATTTTGTCCCCTTCAAAGTAATCTTATGCCAACGTTTTTTCCAAGCCTCGAACCTCTTCAAAAAATAATTTTTTGTGATCTTGTCAGCTCCTCCTCAATCGTAGCGTAACGTCGTCCTTTCGTGGGCCTCTTCAGTTTCGGGATCAAGAAAAAGTCACAGTGGGCCAGATCTGACGAATATGGTGGCTGCGTCATTATTAGTGTGTTGTTTTTGGCCAAAAATTCGCCCGCAAGCAACGCTATGTGAGCAGGGGCATTATCATGGTACAAAAGCCAATTTTTGTTCTTCCACAAATCCGAGCGTTTCTGACGGATTTCTTCGCGCAAATTACGCATAACTTGCAGATAATATTCTTTATTGACCGTTCTATCATGTGGCAAGAACTCATGTTGCACTATGCCCCTGCAATCGAAAACTAGAAGTAAAACATTCACGTTCGGCCTAATTTGGCGCGTTTTTTTCGGTCTTGGTTCGTGAGGCAGCTTCCATTGAGATGATTGAGCTTTGATTTCCACGTCATAACTATAAACCCATGATTCGTCACCAGTCATTACCATCTGAAGCAAATTTGAGTCGTCGTATCCAACAGCTCCTTAGAAATGTTAATGCGATCCTGGTTTGGTCGAAATTGAGCAATTTTGATACGAATTTCGCCGCACCCCGTCTCATTCCCATATCATCACCGAAGACGAGACAAAACACGTTCAAGCAAAGCAGCTGTCAACGATTAACTGAACATTTAACACGGCTCTAAGTGAGAGACATGACTACCGACATAACGTCATAAAAAAATCGAAAATTAAACATACGTAACCAGCGGGAATTCAAAATTCGCGATACTTTTTGAACGGACTTCATATATACGAAGAAAATTAGCGTTGACTCGAGCAATGACAAATATTTCAAGCGAACTCATTGTACTAAATGGATAGCAACCTGTTGACTTGAAAAATGACTTTTAGTCATAACAATGCTCAATGGTTCTGTTGAGAAACTGTTATAGACTAATGGAATGATACTCCTCATGTGACAGCATGTAATAGTAGAAAGTAAGTCATTATTAATATCGACCTCCATGACAGCTAATTTATCAACAGCATCAAAGAACTTGATCTCTGACATATCACCTCTTGACATTCTTTGGAGAATGATTTCAGTAATTGTCCATATCCTATACTCACTAGGTCCAGAAGCCTGTTTATATGCTCATCGCATTCATCCTAATATTCTTCATTATTCTTGAGAATTGTGGAACTTCTATTGTTAAGCGATAAACATGTGTCACTCATGGTATGATTGATTACCTTCCGCGTCTTTAGTACAAAGATTGCCGACCATCGATCGGTTTCTGCCTGCAAGAAAGCTCAAGTGTCGTCAGGAATCAATCTACTGATTTTATCACGTACCCGATTGTACATAACATTATTTAAAAAATTTTGTAAAAAGCAATATGAAATTCTTTATGTCTATGTTGCATTGCTTCGAAGATTTTAGAAGGTTCATAAAACGTGATATATATTTAAAAAAAAAATCAACGAGCAGGTACTTTATAATTGCTGAATTATTGTGAATCAATTGGTTTAGCGAAAAAGCAACGAAGTAAATATTGCTTTGCGCTACAAATTATTCTTATCGGATTTGCAGTCGACTGAAATTCTACACATTCATACATCAACATGATGTACACCGACAACATCTTTGCGATACCTCTTTTTAAAGTAAGACGACAAACTATGGATTCAACAAAACTAAAATTGATGCCCGTATCAAGAAGAAGATATGAAGTTACAACTTTCCTAAAACTTAAAAAGGATACTAGAAAGCAGGGGCGCAACAAGGGGGTTCCACGGGTGCCTGAGCACCCACCCGATTGAGTTGGGCACCCAGTCAATTCCAGTCGATTCAGATAATAACCCAACTTGAAAGTTCGGTTCAAATAGTTCAAGCTCGTAAATGAGCAGCCGAACTCGATCTTTTCAGCTCAAACACACCCGGAGTATATAAATAAACAAACAAAGGTAATCTGAAAATATTATAATAATTGCTACTCGGTGATGGGAGCACCCAGTCAAACTATAACGTTGTTGCGCCGCTGCTAGAAAGGACTAGGAACGATAAGGATATGGGTGTGTTCCGAAATATAACCCAAGATACTGGCCAGTGCTGATGACGTCATAAATCGACGCCATATTGTACTGGTGTGCCACCATATTGTACTGGTGAGACAAATGTGATGTAGTAGTATATCAAACGGGCGTTTGTGCATCAGACTTTGAGGAATTTTTTATTGTAAGAAACTTTAATAACTTTTAGAGCAAAATTATTGTAAACGAGCACAAACAGTATTGTCAATATGACGTCAATTTGACATCAATGCACTGGCCAGTATATTTCGGAACGAACCAACAGTATGGCGTCGATTCATTACGTCATCAACACTGGTCAATATGCTGGGTTATATTTCGGAACACACCCTATATAAAGGGCCCCCATGATAGTGAGTTTAATAAGTTACCTGAAAAATTTTATTTAATTAACTTCTTTATTTCTCCTTGCATTTATTCTGATAATTTATAAGATTTAAGATGTGATGTTTTAAGAGTAATTTGTAGTATAATACGATATCAGTCATGTAAATTTAACATGCAACTGACCGATTTTAATTCCCTCATCCCTTCTAATTTTCAACATATTCCAGCAATCAAAAAATGCCAATAGTCAATTTTTATTCCTATATTAATTGCTATTTTAGTTAAATCCAGTAGGTCGCCACCATCTGGATTTTAAACAGGAACGACTGGTGCCAAACGCTTAGCGTTACTACCAATTTAATTTAATATCATTTATTAGAATCACGGGAGCATAGGCCGCTAATTTCATCGCTCGCTGCTTTTGTTTATTCACCACATTAAACACATTACGTATTTAAGCTCAGTTCAGCACGTATATTCATTTGTGTGTGTAAATACACATCATATGCCGCGACGCAAACATTCAACCGGAAACCTCTTTTGCTAATTACTATTTTAAATGTTTCAAATTTTAATATGATAATATCTGTTACTCGTAAGTAACAATTCTTGTAGTTTCTAAAATTGTATCAGTATCTCAGATTGTTTGGGTGTTATCTATAGGGTTGTTCGGAAAGTCATTTCGTTTTTTTTTTGTGGAAATGAAAGACAGTTTTCGTATAATAAACAAATACTTTATTAAATTATATATTGACCGTTCTGGTCCAACACCTTTTGCCATCTTTCTGGTAGTAGCATAATTCCACGCTCATAAAATTTTTGGTCTTTGCTGGCAAAAAACTGATCGAGGAGGTTTTTGACCTCCTCATTTGAGGTGAAGGTTTTACCGTCTAAAAAATTTTGGAGTGACCGGAACAAATAATAATCCGATGGTGCCAGGTCTGGAGAATATGGTGGGTGTAGCATTGTATCCCATTCAAGCTGTAAAAGCTTTTGGCGAGTGACCAAACTTGTGTGAGGTCTCGCGTTGTCTTGGTGAAACACTACACCTTTCCTGTTGATTAGTTCTGACCTTTTCTGTTGAAGTGCATCATTCAGTTTGTCCAGCTGATGACAGTAGACTTCCGAATTAATCGTTGTGTTATCCGGTAAAAGCTAAAAAAAAACGATTCCTTTAAAATCCCACCAAACAGACAGCATCACCTTTTTTTGGTGAATATCGGCTTTGGAAATGGTTTGAGCCGGTTCATCTTTTTTGCTCCATGACCTCTTGCGTTTGACGTTGTTGTATACAACCCATTTTTCGTCCCCAGTGATGATGCGCTTCAAAAACGGATCATTTTCGTGACGTTTGAGAAGCGAATCGCAGACGTCAATGCGGCGACACAGATTTCTCTCTGTGAGAACATGGGGAACCCATACATCGAGCTTCGAGGATAATCCCAGGCCTTTCAAGTGGTCATAAACTGTTGAATTTGATAAATTTAACCTCAATCCGATCTCACGTGTTGTTATTCGCCGGTTCACATCAACTAATGCCTTTATCGCGTCTTTATCAGCTTCAACCGGCCTTCCCGAACGTGGTGCATCTTCGACATCAAAATTGCCGGATCGAAATTTAGCGAACCAGTTCTGGCACTGGCGTACTGTCAACACACCTTCTCCATACACATCAGTCAATTTCTTTCTGGCTTGAACAGCATTTTTACCCTTTCTGTAGTAAAACAGTAAGATATGTCGAAAATGCTGCTTATCGCTCTCCATATTTAAAAGGGCACCAACCAAAAACTACTGCGTAGAATTAATTGGAATTTTTCACACACAAGCTTTGCTATATGAGCTCTCAAAGCATATAAAAGTTATACGGTTTAAATGTGAAGTTGGGTGTAAAAGAATACAATTAAATCCTCTGTCGGGAAAAAACGAAATGACTTTCCGAATAACCCTATACAAGATGGATTACCCTAGCTTCGATCAGAAAGTAATAATATTAAGAAACGTTCTAGAACGTCTTAGAAAATCCTAAAAAATTCTCAAAACCGCTAGATGCAGAGCATTTGGGAACAACCTGACATTTTGTACCGTTTTGACCAAACGTCGTAACGCAATTAACATCTTAACTGAGTCTCTTGATGGAGTCCTTTGGGGCGATAGTCTTAATCCTCATACCATTGAAACCAACCCCTGCAGCTGAAATCTGAAATCTACTACTTCATGAAAGGGGGAATGGGAAGCCATACCTTATACCCTTATGAGACTTGAAGAGTTTTAGCATACATATAATAACATTGAATACTGATGAATTGATTACATCCGTTTAAAATCAATGCTACATGCAATGGATCATTCTGGATACCCAAAGACGACTGGACAATAACTGGTAATAGCCGATATACACAATTGAAGCCTACTGTGAAATGATTGCGATTATGCCATGGAAGTAGTTTGTACGAACCACTGCAAAAGATGATGGCAACATCATTTCGAAATAACTTCTAATATAGGCAGAAAATTGCCGTGAAAGGACAGCAGGGTGAAAGTATATTTAGCCTTTTATGCTGAAGAATATACGTTCCACCTCAGTACGAAAGGTAGAAATAGTAGAGAAAAGTTCACCGGAAAAACGGAACCGGTAAAATAGATTATGGAAAAATTTACTCGGAATTTCTGAATACCGGAAAAATGACCAACCGGAAAATGTGTGCCGAAAGAACGACTGGATACATTTAAAAGAATTTTATTTTCGTTTGAATAAAATTTTGATATCACATTTACTTAGAAGTGAATCATCCTTCATTTGTTTTGCAGATTCTGCTCACAAGTCACAAAATCAACATTTTCTCCTACGTTCTGGCTTTTATCGTGCAATTAAATTAAAGAAACGCATAAAAATGGAAAACACTAAAACTACTGCTATTGCCATTTAAATTGGATGCGGATTCTTTAGACGGTCCATTACTGACAGGAAGAAAAATGAGTGGGCGCCAGCAGATAGTTCGCAAACCGTTGGAAAGAAATAGGATGAAATACACGGAATTAGGGTCCTGATCAATAGCTTACTCCATTAGCTGATAAGAAAGAACGCATAGTAATGTAATGAAGGAAAAAATACAAAGAGGAGATAAACCCACACTTTAAGGATTCTAAATTTTGCTTAAAATATATCATCTGTGGATCCATGTCTTCTTTGAAAATATGCTTGATTTTAGATATCTCTATTTAAAGCCCAGTCCCACGTTACAATTTTAGTAATTAAGACATAAGAAATGTCGTTTTTGGGTACACAATTGAATTAAAAAGAGACATATGTCTCAAGTTTCAAAAAAATCATCTGGAAACTCTAGCTTTTGAGGATATGGTACCTTACTGGCAAATGTTCACACGATTCAATTCGTTTGAACGGTACTGATAACCATAACTTTAACGATAAAGTTTAAATGGATCAATCTTTTGAACAATCGATAAAAGCTGACCGAGTATAATTGAAATGTATTGCTTCACATCTATTTTCATTCAGTTAAGTTGATTGACTAAAATTGCACCGTTAAAATGAGGCTTTATCAGTTCGAAGACATTTAATCATTTAAAAGAATGTAATTAATCGAAAATTATATCTGAGAAATAAATTTTTTAAAAGGTTGTGAGCCCGTGAATTTACATCGAATACGTTTTCTGTCTATTTAGATATTATACTAGTAGTGAAAGTCATGGAAACGAATTTTGAGGACCATCCACCACATAGTTCAAACTTCAGAGTTATTTTTACCTCATTTGACAACTGAAGTCGAAAGAACATAGTCCACGAATTTACAATCAATATCATTTCTGCCTGTTTAGGTACTACTAGTAAAAGTCAGGGAAACGAATTTTGAGGACCATCTACCACATAGTTCAAACTTCAGAGTTATTTTTACCTCATTTGACAACTGAAGTCGAAAGAACATAGTCCACGAATTTACAATCAATATCATTTCTGCCTGTTTAGGTACTACTAGTAAAAGTCAGGGAAACGAATTTTGAGGATTTTGTATCACAAATTTCGCCGATTTGTTACTATTGTGTAAGGAACGATGTGACAAGAAACGGAGAGCAATTCAATTGGAATGGGACGGTATTTTGTCGTGTTCTTAAAGCTTTTACTCCAGTTTCCACTCTCGTCGGTTTGCAACTTGAATGACGAGTGAAATCCATCGACTCGAGTCGGAAGCACCATTTATTTCCACCACAAGACGTCACGACAGCATCTAATAATTTGTAGTGTGTCGTGTTGCAAAAAGGCTAGTTCATTTTACCAAATTCGGCATAGAGCATTGAAACTTGCGACTTTTACAGAACTTACTCTAATGTTNTCCATACACATCAGTCAATTTCTTTCTGGCTTGAACAGCATTTTTACCCTTTCTGTAGTAAAACAGTAAGATATGTCGAAAATGCTGTTTATCGCTCTCCATATTTAAAATGGGCACCAACCAAAAACTACTGCGTAGAATTAATTGGAATTTTTCACACACAAGCTTTGCTATATGAGCTCTCAAAGCATATAAAAGTTATACGGTTTAAATGTGAAGTTGGGTGTAAAAGAATACAATTAAATCCTCTGTCGGGAAAAAACGAAATGACTTTCCGAATAACCCTATACAAGATGGATTACCCTAGCTTCGATCAGAAAGTAATAATATTAAGAAACGTTCTAGAACGTCTTAGAAAATCCTAAAAAATTCTCAAAACCGCTAGATGCAGAGCATTTGGGAACAACCTGACATTTTGTACCGTTTTGACCAAACGTCGTAACGCAATTAACATCTTAACTGAGTCTCTTGATGGAGTCCTTTGGGGCGATAGTCTTAATCCTCATACCATTGAAACCAACCCCTGCAGCTGAAATCTGAAATCTACTACTTCATGAAAGGGGGAATGGGAAGCCATACCTTATACCCTTATGAGACTTGAAGAGTTTTAGCATACATATAATAACATTGAATACTGATGAATTGATTACATCCGTTTAAAATCAATGCTACATGCAATGGATCATTCTGGATACCCAAAGACGACTGGACAATAACTGGTAATAGCCGATATACACAATTGAAGCCTACTGTGAAATGATTGCGATTATGCCATGGAAGTAGTTTGTACGAACCACTGCAAAAGATGATGGCAACATCATTTCGAAATAACTTCTAATATAGGCAGAAAATTGCCGTGAAAGGACAGCAGGGTGAAAGTATATTTAGCCTTTTATGCTGAAGAATATACGTTCCACCTCAGTACGAAAGGTAGAAATAGTAGAGAAAAGTTCACCGGAAAAACGGAACCGGTAAAATAGATTATGGAAAAATTTACTCGGAATTTCTGAATACCGGAAAAATGACCAACCGGAAAATGTGTGCCGAAAGAACGACTGGATACATTTAAAAGAATTTTATTTTCGTTTGAATAAAATTTTGATATCACATTTACTTAGAAGTGAATCATCCTTCATTTGTTTTGCAGATTCTGCTCACAAGTCACAAAATCAACATTTTCTCCTACGTTCTGGCTTTTATCGTGCAATTAAATTAAAGAAACGCATAAAAATGGANGACAACTGAAGTCGAAAGAACATAGTCCACGAATTTACAATCAATATCATTTCTGCCTGTTTAGGTACTACTAGTAAAAGTCAGGGAAACGAATTTTGAGGACCATCTACCACATAGTTCAAACTTCAGAGTTATTTTTACCTCATTTGACAACTGAAGTCGAAAGAACATAGTCCACGAATTTACAATCAATATCATTTCTGCCTGTTTAGGTACTACTAGTAAAAGTCAGGGAAACGAATTTTGAGGACCATCTACCACATAGTTCAAACTTCAGAGTTATTTTTACCTCATTTGACAACTGAAGTCGAAAGAACATAGTCCACGAATTTACAATCAATATCATTTCTGCCTGTTTAGGTACTACTAGTAAAAGTCAGGGAAACGAATTTTGAGGACCATCTACCACATAGTTCAAACTTCAGAGTTATTTTTACCTCATTTGACAACTGAAGTCGAAAGAACATAGTCCACGAATTTACAATCAATATCATTTCTGCCTGTTTAGGTACTACTAGTAAAAGTCAGGGAAACGAATTTTGAGGACCATCTACCACATAGTTCAAACTTCAGAGTTATTTTTACCTCATTTGACAACTGAAGTCGAAAGAACATAGTCCACGAATTTACAATCAATATCATTTCTGCCTGTTTAGGTACTACTAGTAAAAGTCAGGGAAACGAATTTTGAGGACCATCTACCACATAGTTCAAACTTCAGAGTTATTTTTACCTCATTTGACAACTGAAGTCGAAAGAACATAGTCCACGAATTTACAATCAATATCATTTCTGCCTGTTTAGGTACTACTAGTAAAAGTCAGGGAAACGAATTTTGAGGACCATCTACCACATAGTTCAAACTTCAGAGTTATTTTTACCTCATTTGACAACTGAAGTCGAAAGAACATAGTCCACGAATTTACAATCAATATCATTTCTGCCTGTTTAGGTACTACTAGTAAAAGTCAGGGAAACGAATTTTGAGGACCATCTACCACATAGTTCAAACTTCAGAGTTATTTTTACCTCATTTGACAACTGAAGTCGAAAGAACATAGTCCACGAATTTACAATCAATATCATTTCTGCCTGTTTAGGTACTACTAGTAAAAGTCAGGGAAACGAATTTTGAGGACCATCTACCACATAGTTCAAACTTCAGAGTTATTTTTACCTCATTTGACAACTGAAGTCGAAAGAACATAGTCCACGAATTTACAATCAATATCATTTCTGCCTGTTTAGGTACTACTAGTAAAAGTCAGGGAAACGAATTTTGAGGACCATCTACCACATAGTTCAAACTTCAGAGTTATTTTTACCTCATTTGACAACTGAAGTCGAAAGAACATAGTCCACGAATTTACAATCAATATCATTTCTGCCTGTTTAGGTACTACTAGTAAAAGTCAGGGAAACGAATTTTGAGGACCATCTACCACATAGTTCAAACTTCAGAGTTATTTTTACCTCATTTGACAACTGAAGTCGAAAGAACATAGTCCACGAATTTACAATCAATATCATTTCTGCCTGTTTAGGTACTACTAGTAAAAGTCAGGGAAACGAATTTTGAGGACCATCTACCACATAGTTCAAACTTCAGAGTTATTTTTACCTCATTTGACAACTGAAGTCGAAAGAACATAGTCCACGAATTTACAATCAATAACTCATTTTTCGTCCCCAGTGATGAAGCGCTTCAAAAACGGATCATTTTCGTGACATTTGAGAAGCGAATCGCAGACGTCAATGCGGCGACACAGATTTCTCTCTGTGAGAACATGGGGAACCCATACATCGAGCTTCGAGGATAATCCCANTGCCTGTTTAGGTACTACTAGTAAAAGTCAGGGAAACGAATTTTGAGGACCATCTACCACATAGTTCAAACTTCAGAGTTATTTTTACCTCATTTGACAACTGAAGTCGAAAGAACATAGTCCACGAATTTACAATCAATATCATTTCTGCCTGTTTAGGAACTACTAGTAAAAGTCAGGGAAACGAATTTTGAGGATTTTGTATCACAAATTTCGCCGATTTGTTACTATTGTGTAAGGAACGATGTGACAAGAAACGGAGAGCAATTCAATTGGAATGGGACGGTATTTTGTCGTGTTCTTAAAGCTTTTACTCCAGTTTCCACTCTCGTCGGTTTGCAACTTGAATGACGAGTGAAATCCATCGACTCGAGTCGGAAGCACCATTTATTTCCACCACAAGACGTCACGACAGCATCTAATAATTTGTAGTGTGTCGTGTTGCAAAAAGGCTAGTTCATTTTACCAAATTCGGCATAGAGCATTGAAACTTGCGACTTTTACAGAACTTACTCTAATGTTGAACGAGAATTTCTTTTGAGACAGTCGCAAACAAGTGTAAGTTAGGAGTTAGACGAACTGACTCAACTTAAAAACGAAAATCAAAATGGATTTAAATTTTATCCATGCAAAATATATATTTATCTTCAATATATTAGAGGATGTGAGACAGAGAGGTTGCAAGTGAAGTGGTAGAGCGATGCCCTTTTATCCGGGACAAATGAGAAGAGCTAAACGAGGGAAACGACATTCCTAGCAAAGTAGACAATATAAAATGTGAAGATTCATGGAATCTTCCACTAAAAGCTTTTCATTAGTAATTTCATTGAAGACAGTTCTATAGAAATCCCAGAATAAGTGAATTCAGGTTGATGGTAGTTGACTGGAATGAAGCTTCCAGATAGATGTGTTGTGATGCTTTCTTTCCAATAGGTATCAAGACGTTTTATGAGTTTCAACTACTGGCATCATCAGACTGAGGAGACCGCGTTCGGATTGAATAGTGACTGATGAGAGTGAGTAGTTGGAATCGTGAGGATGTTCGTTCTCAATTGTTGACTTTCATGAATGCTTTTTGGCAACTTTTATTATTATGTAGTGACCGTCATGGTTGAGGTTAGTTGGGTTTCGTTTGATCTCTGTTGCCCCGCGAATAATTCTGCATAGTAGCCCTGAGGTTTGGCTGAAACATTGGTATCTTCAAAGCTAATTCCACGGCCTTCAGGTTGATGAGTGACTTTAGCACATGACTCCTCTATGGTTACAATGGTGATTAGACTAAGAAAAGTTTACGTGGGCCAGACAGGACGAACAATCAGGATAAACCAAAACAAACATGAACGATAACTACTCAAAAATAATCATTAAATCTTACGAAATTGGTTAAAGTTGTAGACTTGGGACTTTCGTCACGTAAGGAAATCTTTTTGACTTCTGAAAGCATCACTTTAATTGCACGATTTTCCAGTCAGTTGTATGAAATCCTTTGTTCGTAAATAATACAATTAGGTATTTGAATAAGTAATAGTCAAATTTTAGTTGACTAGCAGACGTAAACCCGTCAGGCCCATTCCACCACTCATTCATTTTGTTGACACGTTGGAAAATGTTTTTCGGAAAGGCGAGAGGGGTGGGAAGAAGAACGTGGGCGTTCTTCGGCGACATAATTAGGCTGTTTAGTCAAACTCCGGCATCATTAATCATTTCTTTATCGCAGACTCTAAGTTACATGTTCTCGGTAGTTGCCTGGGTAAGACTCGGGCCCTGTGCCAAACTTACTTGTTATACTATTATTATTATTATTATTATTATTCTTACTCGAGAAGCGACTATGCGAGGGAAATGCCTGTTTATCCATGCAGACCAGATTGAATTCAAGTTGGCGAATGAACGTGCGGGAGTCTGCAACCGGAAATTTTCATTGCGGTCGTTGCGAGGCAGCCACGACGGCTGGAACGACTGCAAATGATCGCTCAGAACGAGGAAGAGGCAGGATGAAAATTATTTAAGCGCGACACATAATACGCTATGCATATGATCTAATTATCAACTTTTTATATGGGACTCTGAGAGTAATTTCGTGAATGCGACGGAAATGCGTAAAAAAAAGAGCGGTGGGAGGAGAAGGAGAGACGCTCAATTCTATCAATGTCGTTCATAAGTATATGACACTTGAAGAGGTAGAAAGACAGAAAAAGAAACAGACACAGCTATCAAGCATTCGACCTGATGACAAACTTGGCTATGAATAGAAAGATAAAGAAGACACAACAGATTCTGATGAAAAATCAATCACCCGAAGGGGGTGGGTGTGGGTGGGATCGAAAGAGGAGGTCTCTCCCACCACTGTATCATAAAAAGTTCGTGGCGGTCTCACCCCCATAAAAAGTTATGGGGGTTAGATGGTGGCCCCCACCCCCGAAGGGGGGATCGAAAGAGGAGGTCTCCCC
>NW_020439055.1:128772-156361 GCF_000699045.2 Agrilus planipennis | reverse complement strand
TAACCTAACCTAACCTACCCTATTGATAAAGATATTTAAATAATGCTTTATATAACTTTCTCAGTATTTTTATGTATTTTTCATTAGTTTTACCTTTGAATATTGTTTAAGACTGACTATATAAATATTAACATGCCTAGAAATGTATAAAAATTGGCATATTTATTAACTAAAAAGTTATGGGAGTGAGACCGCCACGAACTTTTTATGGTACAGTGGTGGAGATCTCCTTTTTTGATCATCATCTAGGCCTTTACCTAACCGTTACCTATCAAGGCTTCATCCGCAGTATATGTGATGAACATTTGATATTGCTTATTACCCAAGAACCACGAGTATGATAACAAACCGAAGAACAGATACGTCATTCTTACGATTTCGATGTCTATTGAATAATACCTCACTCGACTATATTAATTTGAGTTATAGCACCCACCGGGAACGAAGACTCTCTTAATCGATAAATTACGATGTTAAAGCTACTGATGGTTCTACAATTTTAGATAGATCATCATATTAAATTATGTAATACCATGTCTACAAAAAACGCAAAGTTATGTAAGCTATGTCAAAATATCCACCTCGTCCTTTGTAACGGCATACCTTTAGAATAGATTGATGTAAAGCTTGGCGTGTCTCAAATTTCAGAGAATCCAAAATTACCTCATATCATATCATAAAGGTTAGAGGGGTCCATATTTAAACAGGCAAATGTTTGCAAACTGCTTTGAAGGACAACAAACAAACGGACACAAAAAGATTCCTGCAGAAGGAAAATATGTGAATGTAGGCTTTGTTTGCCTCTCTATTTGGAGTTCTTTATTTATTTTC
The DNA here is from genome assembly GCF_000699045.2 of Agrilus planipennis. Classification (NCBI taxonomy): domain Eukaryota; kingdom Metazoa; phylum Arthropoda; class Insecta; order Coleoptera; family Buprestidae; genus Agrilus; species Agrilus planipennis. Next base: position 155,530 of record NW_020439055.1, on the reverse strand, counting down.
TTGAGTTGTCGAAATAATAGTACTTACCTATCTAGGAAGTACACGTCACATAAAATAATACGATAAAAATTTGTTATTAAGTTTTGGACACAATAATACAAGTAATCGAACATTTGACGTCATTTAAAACTTAGAAACTGAATGGATTCACATTGCACAGAAGATTTATTTGTTTATTTGCACTCACTGAAGTTATACATTTTAACCACAAAAAAGTACTAGTTCGACAGATTCCAGCGAAGTCATGGCTAGTTAACAGCGAGATTAATAAATAACCATAGACGGTTTCGTAAACGCCATCTGTGAATTTTTGTCACTATCATCAGAACACAGTGCTGGCGTTCTAATTAGTGTCATAGTCTGCTTCATGTTACCTTATGGGTATCCCTTTTATGCTTAGTTTAAGATAAACATCGAAAAATTTCTCAAGAAGACATTTACCCGACGGCGGATTGCATAAACTGGATTTCGCGATAAAATTCAAGTGTTGCATAACCACAGCCGCCTACATGGATGGAATAACTTCCACGAAGTTAACTACCGAACAGGAAAAAAAGGACGAGAGCTGCTTCGTTTCCCGTGAAAGCGGAACGCGAATGGATAAGATTTAAATTCTTTTGAAGTTTATTTAAGATGAAAAGGTAGACATGTACAACGTTAAAAAAAAAAGATTTAGAAACTTTTAAGACGATCATATTCGTTTATATTCAAAATGCAAATAAGCAAGTCATAGATGACTTTTAAGTCTTAACAAAGAAGTATAATAAACTAGTGACCCGCCCCAGCTTCGCACGGGTGCAATGCTGATACTAAATATATTTTTGTTTTGTTTAGATTATTATCGAAAAGGGGAAATCTTCAAAAGATACCCCCTGAACATACTAAATATACTACAGAATGTCTTTATATACAACATTCACAGTTTTTTTGTCATTAGACAATACAAACCGGCCTCCCGGCCGGTACCGCCGCAACCGCTATGTCCCTGCATTTTAAATCTGTAATATCTTCGAAAATATTCATTTAAATTACATGTTGTAAAGGGCCATATTGATCTATATTAAATGTACAATGTATTTAGAAGTTAATTGGATAAGAATTAATGCTGTATTATCTACAATCGCTTCGTAAATAAGTCATTATTTCTCAAAAAAAGTAAAGGATAAAAATGGTTATTGTGGGTTATCCCTAAGAGATAGACATATACCATCCCGGACTTTTTAGTAGACCCTTTTAAGATGTACAATATTGTAGTACATTATTTTGATCTATCTCGTAGGGTACGACTTCACATTAGAAACCTCTAAAATTATCAGTGTTTCCCTGCTATATTATGCATGTATTATACATATAAACCTTCCTCTTGAATCACTCTATCTTTTGAAAAAAAAACCGCATCAAAATCCGTTGCGTAGTTTTAAAGATTTAAGCATACATAGAGACAGACAGCGGGAAAGCGACTGTTTTATACTATGTAGTGATGAGAATATTTTTATTATTTTTATTAAACAGATAGACGTATGCAGAAGTTTCAAATGGAAAATGTAGAACATTCTTATACAGAAAATTTTTCAGTTGTGATTTTTGCCAATATTGCGAAGGAAATATAGAAAACAGAATAGATTATTAGAACTAAAAGAATTTCTTAAATTTATAAAATAGGAAAATATGTAATGTGTAGGTACTCCAGCACGATCAAGAATCGTAGCCAATAACATGGAATCTGGATATTTTGCAAAATAGCCAAATGTACATTAGAAAAGGGCAAGTTTTACGGATCAAGTGTCTACAGACGTTGTTAGCTCAGCCCATTCTAAAGAGTTTACTCCCAAACTTAGTGTACTCACTACCGCAACCTCGCATTGCAAGTTCCACTTCAATTAATAAGTTAGCAAATTGTAAAAGCTAATTATGAAATAGAATAATCATTACTTGACATACAATTTTTGTTAAAAACAGACCTTAAACTAAATAGAGTAATTCAGCAAGAACATCTGTAAAGACGATGAAAAATCGTTTCTCAGATTGATACATGAAAGAAAGTGGTTTGAGTAACGACATGAGAAAACGAGTCGAACACTAAAAATTGTTTCAATACATCACTGCCTCTTTATATGATAATGTAAGCACTCCCATTTCTAGTAAGCAATACGATTTTCTGTCCTCCGTCTAAATCTAATGTAGAACCATCCAGCAGGAGTAACTTTTTCTTTTTTCATGGCGATCAGACCGTTCAATGATAGTGAAGCTATATAAAATCCAGAATATTTTATAAAACGGATTTATTTAATATTACACGTAAACATTGTCTATTTCTTGGAAATTCGAATAGGATTATCATTAAAGGTGTATAAAATAATTCGCAGTGGTCTGTATTCTGTCGAAACTGCCAGACGCGGATCGCGATTTCGATCTTTTTGGGTCTCATCAGCGCGTCGCAGGCAGCTCCGACAGAACACAGACCAAATTTTTATCTGCTGTCTTAACAGTTTAACGTTTTAGGTGCGTTAAAGGTGTATGTTTGTTACTGCTCTACATGGGTGTGAAACATGGATGGAGAGCGCTGCGAGGAAAAGAAGTAGGATTATAGGAGGATTTTTAAGATATCTTGAAGGGAAATATTTAGAAATTAGGGGGTATTAAATGGAGTAGGAGATAGACGGGATAGGTTGGTAGGACAACGTCTGATGAAGGATTAGGTAGATTTATTAGAATCAGAAAGAGGGGTAAAGGGATGTAGAGATATACCTCGGTTAGATTACTGTTTGAAAATCAATAATTACAGATGTTAGGTTGCTGTAATTTTCGAGAAATGCCAAATTAGGCTCCAAATAGAAAGACGTGGAATTGCATGTTTGACAAGTCTTAGGACTGAAGATCTTATAATGATGAAGAAGATGCAAGTTCTTATGGAATCATTTTATGGAAAAACTGCTGCTGTTATAGTTTCTATGTATATCCCATGGCCAAAACGCTACTCTGCGTCAGGCCGTTACTTTGTCTTTTCCATCGGCTCTTTCTCCTTTCTAGCATGACATAGAAACGACTGTTTTGTAGCAAGGAATCAATAATTTTCACCAGCTGGTAGTCCTTAAGTGTTTTATATATATATATTCTAGGAGCATTCTGTGGTTGCTGTAGTTTTCGAGAAATGCCAAATTTGGCTCCAGATAGGAAGAGTTCAACGAGTCTTCGGTTTGAAGATCTTATGATGATAAAGAAGATGCGAGTTCTTGTGGAAGAGATTTTATGGAAAAACTGCTGCCGTTTTAATTTGTATGTATATCCCACGACCAAAATTATTTAATAAAGAAGTTTCGATGCGTAGATATACTAAGTACGCGACCTCATAAAATTTGAAGTGCTTAAATTTTGTTTGAGTATAGAAGAGCAAGTAGTTTATCAGGGCACCTGAATCTCTATAAAGAGGCGATGAAATATTGGAAAAATTGTCTACTCAAGTTACAAAGTGAAGGGTTCGCGAAGGACGGAAAAGTGGAGTGCTGCTGAATAGCAGGATATGTAGGTCGAAAGGAGAATACTTGTCAGAAATTAAGAGGCATTCATTCCGTCTATAATGATATCGATCTGCTGAAGAAGCATCACATGAGCAAAAATGCTCCAAGTCGAAAATTACAGAGGCAGGATATAAAGAAGTACTTTTTACAATGTCTTTGAACGACTAAACGAAACTAAGATGTTAAAAGGAACTGTTTGACATCAAATCACATTAACAAAATAACAGTATAATTAAAGGCTATATATAAAAGCACACGATGAAGTAATCTCAACAATCGAGGACAAGGACTGTAGCTCTCAACTTACCAAAGGCCGCAGAAGCCTGAAATGTAGGTTATATATTAATTGCGGAGTGCAGTAATTTTATTTAAAGAAAATAAAGGATAACAGGAAAAGTGTAAAGCAACAATTAGTATTGCTCTTGATATTTGATGATGATAGTGATTTGGCTTAACCGACTTCAGACTTACTTTCGATGGGATTCGCGAATTTGGAGCGTTCGGAAACATGTTATCATACATTTTCTCGGAAAGGCTTTGGAATTATGAGTTTACCGAAAGTAAGAGTGCTCTAAATGCTCTTATGAGACTCAGTCCAGATTGCTGAAGGGCTTGCACTAATAAGCTCCTAATAAATGTCAAACTTTGGGTTCCTTGTTCAAGGTGGTGACAACACCTAATCGGACCTGAACCGGTCGTTGGCAAATCAAGCAGGAAATGGATACTCAATCAAGATGCAGTTCCTCTTCAAATTACAGAGACTGGAGGTGAGAGAATTGCGATGAATATCACGGGAACAATTTTGGACTAACCATCAGTCTTGCCTGCCATTTCTGTAGCAGATATGTGGAAAGTGAAAGCCACAAAGTCCTATAGGCATTTTATTTTTGAGAAAATTCCTTTCAGGTGTAAGGAGGAGATCAAATAGGGAGCCACGCACGAACCCGTGCATCGTGGGTTGTTTAAATTCATGGCCACACAGCAAAGCCACTCTTTGCTATTTTTATGACAGATTTATCTTCGTTATATTTGGAATAAAGTAGAAGGTACATGACTTTTTGATTTAGATGTTCTAATGCAGGTCGAGACAGGAGATGCAATCTTATGGAAATTCATTTTTTAGTACATACACTTCCAGTTAGTGATTGTAGGTTTTTACATCAGTAGTCATTATATTGATCGTTCAGGTTTTCACCGTTTGGATCTCGTACCAAAGTCAGCTCCGGACTGCTCCGAACTGAAGAAGAGAAAAATGGAAATCCGAAAGTTCAATCCAACTAAACACCTACTTTTTCTAAATGAGTACACGTATTTAAGAGCCAGGAGCGAATTCAACATGAGCAGTCAATATGATAAAAAAGAGAATATAATTTTCAACAATATTTGAAACTTCTGGTTTAATGCTAACTTGTGTTAATAAGAACCATCCATGTTTCAGGTCAGTGTTATTAAGGTCTGAGTCTTTATACGACCACGAGCTCTCGTCACAATAAACCTACATCTATAAAGATTAAAACATGCAAAAATTCAAATTTGACATTACCATTTATCGCTGGAGCCAAAACAAATGCATGTTCGCCATCGGATCAAACATGGTCGATTGGAGCTTTCTCCACGATGCCCGTTGCTGAAGTAACGGTGACGTAGCACTGCAAAGGTTGATCGTCACAGTCCGCAGCATAGCGCGACACCTGCCTCTGCTGTCCACCCGGCAAGTAATACGCCATGCACGTAATTACGACCAGGAAGAGAAAGAACACGAATACAAAGTCGAACATGAGCAAGGAGTTCCACGTCAGCAGGCGCATGGCAAGGTACAGGACTTTGTCGCGCACCACCTCGTCGACACAGGCACTCGGGTGAACATAACGTATGCGAACCAGCGGGGCGACCTCGTACGCGTCCAACAATGTTTTACTTTCTTTAGATTGTAACCATTCAAATGATGAATTCACTTTTTCGACATTGTTATCGATAAATTATAAAAAAAACATACCTATTACTTTTGTTAGTAAATGCAAGATGTCCAGCAAAGGTAAATACAACTGTTTCCGGTGAGTTTATCATCAACCCTTCAAATACAGTATAAATAACATAAATAAGTTTTGTCGTAATTACTAGACATGGGTCGCGATTTTGAATTCGTTAGAATAACTCCACCAATTTTGAATTGTTAGCGGTAATGAATAAAATTCAAATCTACAATCAAATAAACGAATGTCAAAGGATACATATAATGAGGTGTAAAATACACTATAGAGAGATCGTCTGAAGTTTAAAAGATCAAAGAACAATCTCAAACCGCATCACACAATATATCTACAAATGATACATACAAGTGTCGTCAGAAAGCCAGGGACGCATTTATGGATTAGAGATACGCCTTGTCGTAAATATCCGGGAAATGAAATTGGAAGATCGTCAACGTGGTTAGAAAAAAAAAAAAGATCCTGTCGACGTGAAAGAAATACGGAAATAGTTTTGATTAAAATGTTTGTGTTTCTTCGCCATCCTAACGAATATCTTACAAGTACGAATTCTTCACCACTGAATAATTCCTTTATAAATTCATTTAAAACTAGCAGCCCCGACAGACTTCCTTCTGTCAAATGTTATTGGCCTGTCGCAGTGCGGCAGAAAAAATAAATAAATGAAATCTATTTCAGAGTGATCAATTTATTTATTGATTTAATATCTCAACAAGCACAAAAATGCCATGCACGGAGGAGGTAATGATGACACGTACGTCAGTTATTTTATTTTCTTTGATAACACCCAAACCGTTTTCTTGTTCGAACTTTACTTTGGGCAGACATAGAAATTTGAAATTCGTAATTCTCGGATCTCTTCCATAAACGTACTTGTAGCATAAGATCTTCCTTTAACACACATTTGAAACATCCAGGTTTGAATTGCAGTAGAGTTAAATTAGCTTTCCTCCAGAGTGTAGGGATCTTCCTTTTTCGCAACAATAGTTGAAGAGCTCCAAGATCCAACTTCTGGCTGCTGATCCTAGATTTTCATTTGTTCCACACAAATATCGTCTTCTCCCGTTGGTTGCCTTACCATCCTTCATTGAGGGAGTTCGCTGATTGTTAAAGCTAACTCAAGAGCTTTTGTTTCAGTTTGGAAATCTCTGATAACTTTTAGAGATGTTGATGTGATCCTGCATGCTTGTTTGCGCTCTCTTGGGTCGCCGTTAAGCTCCTTGACATGGTTCCAGGCCATGCTGCTGCTGTGCGTCATGTCCATTTTTTCATAGGTATCTATCCATTCTGATGGTCTAGCTCCTTCATTAGGGCTGTCCCACATGCTTTAGTTTCCTCTTTGGATTGGCATTCGTTGTAGAGTTTCATATTTGAGTCGGACAGATTTAGAGTCCTCTGAGATACCCAGAATGTAGTATTGTTTACAATCTCGTGAAATATTTCGTCCTGATGCTTTCTTCACTGCCTCCACGAACATGTCGTACAGAATCTTTGACGAATGATTCCAACGATTTATTATTTCATTCCGTCATGGGTTCACAATTTGCCATACGTAATAATTTTAAAACTGGCATACAGTAAATGTACTTAAATAAAAGACAAAACTGGAACTCCTGTTGAACCCAGTAAATTACGTTCATTCGATCGTTTTTCTTTGTACGTAAGGACGAGTTCGTCGCCTCCTGTTAATTAAAGTGCATTTCACGAAACCAAGCGCCGCTAACCCCTTCTTGTGTTCACTGCACCACCATCGCACAGCGTTAGCGTTATTCACATTCATGAAACAGAAATTGAATATTCAGTTTAATTTAACTAAAGATTTATACTATTGTTTTGCGTTCATTCATGGTTTCGACGTCGACAGAAAGATGCCTGTCTTAAATATCAAAAGTCACAAACCAACCTAATGTGAAATAATATGTATTTTCGTTAAAACATCCATGTGTTGATTGATGCAGTAGCTTTTGCTTTAAACCTTTTGTGATGCAAAATCTAACTTGCTTCGTCCTGAATAATTTGTCGAAAAGCAGGAACTATTAGCATCTTATTTTTTTATGAAATATCGTCCTTCAACACTACATTTTCATCAAAACATACCCATTAGTAAACGCGGGAAGAATACTTTAAATGAGAAAAAACGGAGACCTTCAAAACACATAGATATTCAAGGTCACTAACTGATTTCCTCTTTTGTTTAAAACGTTTTTTAAAACAATGAGAACAACCCCTATGGTGATATTAAATATTACATTACTTTTGAGGATGGGGGCCAAAATACTGCTTTGCGTCAGGCCGTTATTTTGTCTTCCCCATCGACTATTGTTCTCTTCTAGCATGACATATAAACGACTGTTTTGTAGCAAGGAATCAGCAATCAGTTGATAGTCCTTAAGCATTTTATAGATTTTTTCTAGAAATATTCTGTGGTTGCGGAGCTCAAGTTGACCAATGCTAGTCCTGTTATTTGTTTATTTTCGTATCCCTCCACTACTTGTTGATAGGTTGAGGATTTAGTTAGCGATTTCCCAAATCTGAACCCAGCTTGCTCAAGGATGAGCTTTTGATCAGTGATATTCGCTGTACAGTGAAGGATAAGTCTCTCATACAGTTTGAAAAGGTGGCACAGGAGAGAGATGGGTCGGATGTTTTTGAAGGAGTCAGGGTCCTTGTCAGACTTTAGTAGCGCTATTATATTTCCTCAAGAGTTTAGTGATCTTCGTTTTTCGCGACAAGATGAAGAGCTCCAGATTCTAATTTCTGACAGTGGATCCTAGGTTTTGTATTTGCTCCACACAAATATCGTCTTCTCCCGCTGGCTGCCTTAACATTCTTCAATGAGTGGATATCCTGGTTGAGTTCGCTGATTGTAAACGCTGACTCAAGAGTGTTTGTTTCAGTTTGTAGATTTCTGACAACTTTTGGTTTCTTAGATATTGATGCAGGCTTGAGTTGGTGATCTACTTGGCCTGATGTGATACTGTATGCTCGTTTGCGCTCTGTTGGGTCGCCGTTAAGCTTCTTGACAAGGTTCCAGGTCATATTGCTGCTGTGCGTCATGTCCATTTTTGGTATCAGTTTTGCTGGTCTAGCTTCGTTGAACGCCTTCATCAGGGCCGTCCCACATTCTTTGATTTCCTCTTGGGATTGGTATTCGTCTTAGAATTTTTCATATTTGGCTAGGACAGATTTAGAGTCCTTCGAGATACCAAGAATATAGTGTTGCTTACATTCACGTGCTATATTTCGTTTAGATGCTTTCCTCACTACCTCCACGAAGATGTCGTACCTCCATGTGGCAGAACTTAGGTTACTGATAGCTGAGTCCATGTGCGAAGCTCTTCAATTTGACCTTTTTGAAGTTAAATCTTCTTCCAAAAGGTATTATAGTTATTCTTATTGCAGCAAACACCTGGATGCCTATTGGTCTACGTCGAGCGTTTAGGATTGGTTCATTTATTAAACTTTTTGTCATTTTCAAGTATCAAAGTACGCATGAAAATGGATTGTTTTTGGCGAACTAGAATATGCCAGATTTTGCTACATTATGCTTACGATACCTACATCTACTAACCACTTTAACGAATACATTAATATCATAATGGTATAAAGGTGCAGCAAGTGCATGCAATCACATTAGTTTTACAATGAACATTCCCACTGGAATACATTCCAATCAATGCTTCAGGGTAAAATAATCCGTTGCGCGGAGATTTAAAACATTAATGTAAACGGTTCACCGATTCAATCACTCCTTTTGAAAGAACGATTTACTCCAACGACGAATGTAAACACGATTCCAATGTTATTTTTTGAAATTGAACGCCTGTTGCCAATACACGTAGTGCTTTTATGCCACAGAACGCACCGTGTTAGCGCTGTAACCGATTCACGCGAGTAATTCATATTAAATAATTAATTAAATTTTTCAAATTTATTAATGCACACAAATATTTAAATATGTAGTTTCAAATGCGTACAATTAAAAGTATCTTTAATTAAAATTCAATATTATATGCTAGATAACTTAATAAATATACAGGGTGTAACAGAAATGAGTGCCGAGCTTGTAGAAGGTGATAGAGCACTATAAAACATGAAAATTAAGTAAATTTTTGTATGTCCGAAAGGTCATCGCAACGCTGCACTCAATCAGCTGGTGTAACATTTGTTTTGTAGTTTTTCTCATGTATTGTTTATTTGTTAGATTAGATTAAGTGTGATTTAGGGAATTTGTGTTAATAGTCAACCTACAGTAGCCGTTTATTCATTTAACGTTTAAACCTTGTGAGGCAATCGAAGTGCAGCAATAGTTGTTGTATTCTTATCATTTGCAGCGAGTGGAAGCCTTGCTTGAAACTAATTTTCAGTAGCGAATCTATTTGTGTCGGTAGTTTTGAAAGAAAAGAAGATTTTCAAATTTGCATATAAACTTTTGGTACAGAAGCTTTATATTGTTCGGTTATCTTGTTTGCAAAAGCTGCAATCAGCTCGAAATGTCTGGAGGTCTGGCGATAAGTCAATATTTAGTTTGAGTCGGAATCACTCTAAAAAATCGAACTTCAATTCGTCAAGCGGTAGCATCAAAATGGAAGTTGGAAACAATCACACCAGATGGCTTGCACAAAATGAATAATCACTATCAAAGACGTTCGACTGAACAAAATGTCACTTCGATAATCCTTTACTAAAGCTGGAGATTTACGTTAGTAATTAGATGAAAAAAAGATTGTTTGATTATAATTATCTATATACATATAAGATCGAAACTTATAGATGAATTTTCAAATTAAAAATAAAGATTATTATCAGTCATCCTGAAATCAGACATTTCATTTTGCTTGCCCATTCCATAATAGTGGCTTTAGATATACAGTTACAGAATGCAATTTTTCTGCATGATTCATTTGTACTAATTATGTATTAATAGAAATTGGCATACATAATTGCTAATCGACTAGATGACAAAACTTTCGATAGGTGTTAAATATATGTAAATAGGTACAGGGAAATATTTCAGGGTGGAACTAAGACGTTAGACGATATTAAAATCAATTCAAATACCCATTGTGTTTAAAACAATTGTTGAAATACTTTCATCTATCATCAAGGTGTCATTCGTCTTCATATTTTGGATGTGAATGACAATGTTAGGACACCCCTTCGGTAAATGCGAATATAGGGAATGGTTGGAAGAATACTATAAGGGGAAAAGAGAGAGGCCAAAGTTTTCTAAGAGTTCGATCATAGTGATAACATGAGGAAGGAAGGGGAGTACAGGTAAAAATCAAATATTGGAAAATAAACTAACATAGCGAAGCGTAACCTAATCTAACCTAACCTTGTCCAACACGGGAAAGTCCCTTGATTTAAACCAGGTCTTATTAAATTAGACCATCGCGTTTATTGTTATTCTTTACAGGTATAAATTTTTGTTGTCTTTCATATAAATACCTTTTACATAAGATATTATCTGTTGCTTCATCTGAGAGTTTGTCTGATATTTCCAGCAGCAACTTTTTAAATATGGAAATTTCAAGTACGGTTATAGTTTTCTAAATTGAATCAGTCGCTAGTTCCTCAATTAGACCAGTATAAATTAAGCATTAAGCGGTTTTTTTCAAAACTTTCACATGAAGATATTTTGGTCCATTGCTCCTTGGTCGGATTTTTTTAGGTCGGGGTGATTTTGGCTGTCAGGATTTTGGGAGCCACCAGTTTTCAGATACTAAGAACACCTGACTTCGTTGCACGTAGATATGTGCAAAACTGACTTTTAATTTATAAGTAAAATGTTGTTACACAATATTAGTCTATGGTAATTTTACCCGCTATAACTGTTCATATTCTGGATTCCCGCGTCCCCGACCCAGACCACTCACCAACTATTTCCTTCAGCTCTCCCCGCAACCCCATATAAGAGGCGCCTCCTATTAAGTAAGGCACAAGAACGTTGTGCCTACATTAGCTTAGGATTAGGCTTTTAGTATTCGAATTTTTATCTCCAATCCCGGCGATGTCATCTGTTCAAATCTAGCAAAGAAGATTTCCCTCAGAACCGACCAACGATCCCATCATCTAGACAATTACTCCACCGTCTGCTGTTCTCTAGCTCTAAAGAGGTACTAATGTATACATAAAATTTCCATTCTCCATTTTAAATAGATAGTATTCAGAAAACCTGAGATGTTCCTTCACTTAAAATTCCATTGTCCCAGATCCTTAATCAGACATTCGTTGATCGCTTTTTAATCGCAGCCGTTATCATTTATCTTACATGCTCTTGCACACTCGCAAAGGTCAAATTATTCACATAAAAAGAGATTCTTAACGGTTCCGGTCGCCACTTCCGTCATTTTTTCCTGCAACGGTTTGCGCCAACGGTCATTCATCACAGACGGTCGCGAAAACTTCATCGATCATCGTTACGTCGATTAGCTGGTCATCCATGTGCAATTAATTAAAGTAGCTTTTATGAAACTCCCTTTGGTGCATTAATTTTCATTATTTTCGCGTCCAAAACGGCACTGCGCAGCGGTCAAGAATGTTCCCGCCCACATCTTACACTCGAAAGATATTAAAGCGGATAACGCGAAAACCATTAAGCAAAAGGAGTTTGTCGAAAGAGAAAAAAAGTGTCGCTGACGTAAAACGTTTACAGAGCAAATGTAATTTATTTGAAATTAAATATGCCACCCAAATGTCACCTTACTGCAGATAAAATCGTTTCTTGCAGGTAAAACAGAAGAAAATCAAAGATATTGAGAGATTTATCCTTAAAGGATGCTGCACAAAATTCGCATCATACTGTAGTTTCAACCGAAACCAACTGAAATATTTGTTCACTGGGTCATTTTGTGTGCTAATTCCAAAAGTCTGTAGATTTCAAGTTACGGATCCTTAAAGCATAAACAGCGAATGACATACATATTATTTTATCATCATAACTTCAGTCCGAAGACTGGCTAGATTCCACTTCTTTCAATCTTGAAGCAATCCTAGTATTACTTGAAATCTCATCTGAGTGTACCTCTGTCTCATCCAATTCTTGTTTCTGTTTCTAATATGTCTCTACTTAGCACTTCATTTTTCATTTGGTGTCCTACCAGCTTATCTCGTCTACTTTTTATTAACTTTCATAGAGCTTTCTGTTCTTCTACTCCTTCTAACACTTCTTCATTTCTCATCATTCATCTATAACACCACATATCGAACGCTCCTAACCTTTTCCTTTCTATCGTGTCCACCGCCCATGCTTCGCTCCATTATACCGCCGTGATCAACACATACACCTTTAACAATCTTTTTCGAATTTCTAAATTAACTCTTCGCGACCATAGAAGTGACTTCTTTTTGTAAAAGGTACTTTGTTTGCTCCTTCCGTCTTGAGTATCCTCCTCTATCTGACTTCCTGGATACCGAAAATCAGTGGGTGTTTCATTTCCACCAGCCAGTAGTGTTGGTGGGCGGGCAGTCCCTTCGGACTACGCCGGAAGGTAGGGTTGAAGGCCCTCTTCAGCCTCCTTTCAGGAATCCTGAGAATGGGTGGGTGGTGGCTTGGGTGAGAAAGATGAGACGGACGAAATGAAGACAGAAGAGAATGAAAGATTATCTGTGGAATATTACTGTCCCAGCATTTATCTAAATGATTGAAGGAAACTATAGAAAAACTTGGACCAAGGCAGACGGACATGGAATCGTACCGGCGTCCTTCCGAATGCTAAGCAATGGTCTAAACTCTAGACCATGCCGTTCGGTTCTTCTAATTTTTTGTCTCCTGTCTTTATATTCGCTCTTTCCCTACTCATTCTTCTATGAGATATTTTTGTATAGTATTTTTGTTTTACTTTCATTTTCATACAATACTGTTTCGCCATGCAAATCTAAGCATATTAATTTTTCTTCTGCACCTAAACTCGTCTTTGTCTTAACCTAACTTAACCTTCTCTATCGACAGTATCCTCACCATTTGCATGTAACACTATATTTCGTTCACCATACAGGAAATTAGAAACAGGATGCCCGGTAAGACATAAGAAATCATCCAGTCGTCCAAGCACATCTGACGAAGTTGTTGAGAAAGTGAGACACAGTTTTGTTAACAGCCCCAAGAAATCTCTGGAGCTAATAGCGAGTTGCACATTCAACAGACGATTGTGAGCTGTGTTGAAAACACGTTTGTATTTGAAACTGTACAAATTAAGATTCTTTTTCAAACGGAAATTATCAACCCACATGAAGTGATAACTATAATAAATCTCATTTTAGTTTATTTATTCCTTTAGAACAGTCTCCGCCGTTGTTTACTCCTCTAACATTTAATATCCAATATACGAGGGCGGTTCAATAAGTACCCATGTTTGAAGACAGAAGACGTTCCTGGGGGAAATTGGTGCTGTCATCGTGTGCTGCCATCTATCAAACCACGCTAAAACGAATTTCAGACTGATTGATGGGTTAGTTTGGATTTGGCAGCCATTCGACTGAGACGTGTTTCGTTATTTTCGCTAAGATGGAAAAAGAGCAGTATCGTTCGGTAACTCGCTTTTTGTTTTTGGATGGGAAAAAATGCGAGGAGATGAAAACAAAGTTGGATACTGTTTATGGAGACATTTCGCCATCTACGACCACAGTTAGATATTGCTTCAACGAATTTAAACGTGGGCAAAGATCCGTTTTTGATAGGAGCGACCAGGAAGCCTGGCAAACGTTGTTACCGAGGAAATCATTTTACGGATTTTTTAGGAAAAGGAAGAACGATCACTGGACAATACTACAGTAAGTTATTGGACCGCTTCGACAAAAAATTGAAGGAGACACGGACGCATTTGACGAAAAAGAAGGTGCGTTTTCGACACGATAACGCACCGGCACATTCATCAGGAGTTGTTGCCGCTAAAGTGTATGAATTACGTTATGAACTGCTGCCGCACACCCCGTACTCACTCGATTTCACTCCCTGCGACTTCATCTTGTTCCCTACCATGAAGAAATGACTCGCGAGAAAAAAATTTAGCTCATACGAGGAAGTCATCGCCGAGATATGGGGGATTTTGGAGAGTTCGACAAAACTTATTTTTTGGAGGTAAAAAAAAATGGCAGGGACGTTGGGAGAAGTGTATCTTTCTAAAAGGGGACTATGTTGAAAAATAAAACAAAAATTATAAAAAAGAGGTGTCTTCATTTCTAACAAGGGTACTTATTGAACCGCCCTCGTAGCCCTATTAAGCCGAGATTTAAATAATTTCCATTTCGATATCTTTATTTGTAATTCTGTGAGTGGCAAAACGTATTAACAGAAATTCGTAAATAAAATTCGCGAAGAAGGATTATTGTATTATAACGCTGTATGAATCTGAGAATTCGGGAGCTAATTTTGTAATCTCATTCATGTACCTACGCTAATTCTGTCCCATTGTTCCCCCAGATATTTTTGCGTCAGCGGGGAGGCAGTCGTGGAAGATAAGTGGAGCATTAGTAGGAGTATAGGTCGTCGCTGCTTGCTAAGTGCAAGCGTGGGAGCCGAAATGAGACTTCGGTGCCTCAGCCGTATCGCAGCGTAAAATATTCACGAATTTAACCGTCATCTGCGGATATATTTTTAAACAGATGAAACGTTATTAAAAAGGGCGCATCGAGTTAAATGTTCCTAAACGAAACCCCACAACGACACATAGGGAATAGCTACGGAAAACTTCTCTGTATTTACTTCCGCTGTTGTTGAGATAAAATATAGAAACGAAAAATGGAATCAGAAATTTCTTCTTGTTCTACGTAAACATTATGCACCTACAATTCATGCAGAGTACCTACTGCTTTTACTAACCCAACCTTAAAAATAGACCCACATTAGATTACCGTTCACAAACAGTTAAGGGTGTGGGATGTTCTAGTTTTAGGGAAATGCGAAGATCACCTCATGGTAGGAAAGAATGGAGGTGCCTGTCCAACCAGTCGTAGGATTGAGGACCTTTTGATGAGGATGATTCACAAAACAAAATTTAAAACGCCTAGTATAGAGGGTTTGTCCGGAAAGTAATAGGACTGATTTCCTTCCACCGCGACTGTACGTGTGAGCACCGACTGGATTCGGTACAGGGCATTCCTAGCTAACGAACGAGCGGCTGGTGAGTTGTCTCCGAGCACCTGGAGAGCCAGAACAGGCATTTTCGTGCGACGTGTTTCTGTGAGTGGTGAGCCCCAATTTTTGAATAACAGGTGACGAGCCATGGATCTTTGAATATGATCCCGAGACAAAGAGGCAATCTTCCGAGTGGCACACGCTGGTGTCTCCTCGCCCAAAAAAGGGAAGAATGAGCAAATCCAAAGTGAAGACGATGCTCATTGTCTTTTTTGACATGAAAGGCATCGTTCACCATGAATTTGTTCCTCCTGGACAAACCGTCAACGCCAAGTTTTACGTGGAAGTGCTCAAGAGACTCAAACGAAGGGTCAATCGGATCGGACAAGACATCGCAGCCGACTGGAAGTTGCACCACGACACCGCCTTTCTTGTGGACAACTACCGCAGCCGCCCTACAGCCCAGATGTGGCCCCCGGACTTTTTTTTGTTTGCTCGCCTGAAAAGGCCGATGAAAGGCAAGCATTTTAAGATGACAGAGGGGATCCAAGCAGCATGCACCGCGGCTCTTAAGGCCTTCCGTGACGACTTCAAAGCTTGGAAATCGCGCTGGCTGCGCTGCATCGACGCAGAAGGAGCCTATTTTGAAAGTAAATAAATTTTTTTAAATCGACTCAGTCCTATTACTTTCCAGACAAACCCTGTATCATCCTACATACGCCTTATATTACAAAATATTAATAGCATATCAGTCTATTGCGATATATGTATACCTAATAGTATCATACGATTAATGATAATGTTTTTAATGCGTAATTCATTTTAAAATAGTTCATTTCAGTTACTTTGCTGATGCAGTATATTGCTGCTATAAAAATGAATGACATGTCTAATTTTCTGTTCGATAACATTAATTTGCTTCTTGATAGCAGTTATCACGATCTTAATAGCAATTATAAAAAACATTGATTGGCAGCGGTGGGATTCGAACCCACGCCTCCGAAGAGACTGGTGCCTTAAACCAGCGCCTTAGACCGCTCGGCCACGCTACCACTGTGAAAGGCGAAATAGAAGTGCAACATATGCATTTCCAACAGATAAAGGAAAACAAGCAAACTTTAAACACTTTAAACACAAATAAGGCCAGCCAAAGAAAAGTTGGACATACGCATAAGACATCACTTACATAAAAGAACATGAAAAAATAAGCAATAAAGTGGTTAAGCGTTGATCAAGACAAGGTTCCGACAGGGCTAAGACTTTTTCCTCTATTATTGCTTTTTTCTGTTGCCAAAATCCCTCCAATTTCCAAAGTCTTCCTTAAAAGAAGTCCTTTAAGTTCAAAGCTTTGAATAAACTATAAGCATCTTTTTACAGAACACGGATCATAAAATTCGATAATTCCACGTCCTCTAAATTTACCATTCCCAGGTTTCCAATGTGTGATCCTAGAAACCTCTTATAGTTATACAGGGTGTTTCTGAAATAAGTAGCAAGCTTGGCGAAGGCGATAACTCACCGTTAAACAAGAAAATTAGGTCCGAAAATCCACTATTTTCTAGAAAAACGTATTTAAAAATACACGCAAGGATCAGTCCGGCCCTGGTAGGAACTCGTAGGGAAATACGACATTGAAACGCCGCAATGAATCAATTGCTAATTAGCAGCATTCGTGTTGTACTTCTTTTGTATTTTTGAACTCATCTATTGCTTGTTATTTGTTAGATTAGATTAGGTGTGACTGTTTGTGTTTACATCCAGCCTAGAGTAGTTCTTGATTCTTTTAATGTTGTAAACTTGTATTACGTATGCATGTAGATAGTCGAAGTTATTAGAAGTAGGTCAATGTGTCACTGGCATGGGTTAGTGTAGAATAGTATTATTCCATTGACCGATGCGTGAGTTTCTAGACGAATATTTTCCTAGTTATTCGATTGGACATAACGAGTCCTGTACCATGACCGTTTGACTTCTTTATTTGGTTTTGTATGAAACAGGGCGTGTATTGAACGTCAGTGCAGAATGCTAACGATTTGTAGGATCGAGTATGATCGCTGCAAATGAAGTATGCCAAATGCCAGACGTTTTTGCGCGTACCGTACGTATGTGTGTTTACTGACGTTGTAATTTTTGTTTTTAAGGGAATGTAGGGTTAATTGTTATTGCAATGGGCATCTAAACATTATTATATATGTAGTAGCGTAGTTGCTATCCAATGTCTGCAAAATTGGCAACACGAACAAAATAGCTCGTCAACATCTCTAGCCTGTAGTCGGAGGAAAAAGATCTCGATCCCAGCAGAAGAATTACTGATCAACCGTTCCGAATCTCTCCGTGGGGACCACAAAATCATACACAATTGACTCCTTCTCACTGGTAGCAATACATATAGACATAGATGCGAGCATTTGCACCAGAACGACATTAGTTTAGGTAAGTTTACAAGGCCGTAAGTCAAAAGCTCCAGATTAGTAGGATTTCCTTCCACTGAGACTTTTGATCAGGATGATTGAAAGAACATTTTTTCAAAGTTTCACTTGCAATGACACCGATGCTTATTTTCGTTTCACAAACTGGGAGATCCTTTCTAACATAACTAATTAAATTACTGTCGGGAGTTAAGTTAAAATTTTAATAAACCAGATGAAAGATTTCCCTAGTTTCCACCTATCTTAAGTAACTATTTTATTAAAGTCTCACCTTGTAACTCTGATAAATATTTAAGCGTTAATCGCTTCAGTTTCTCTTTTTCCTCGAATTCATCTAACATTTAAAATGCACAAACACTAAATATAGATATGTAATACATTTATGTATAAAAGAGCGTAAAAACAACTAAATGATAAATGAGAAAGGGAAAATAACTTCGGAAACTGTAGAAATTAACGGACGGTTTGACTTTTTGTTTTTCTAATTGCCACACTTATTGGACTTTACTTCCAATTCAAAGCGCACCTTGTTGCTAATAAATCTTCATCAACACGTCCGTAGCGGGGCAATTTGGGACGTCGAAATTTGTCAACAAACTAAGCGAGTAATTAAATACACCCTGTCCACCTAACGACGGACAACTCAACCCCAATATGTACCCATTAAGAAAGCACGTATATAAAACCACAAATGTTTGGCGACTAATAAAAATTAAAGCGCGACTTTAGATAAAGTTCGCATAATTACAATTACAATCGTATTTTATTAATCATCATCACCATCATAGGGTCGTCAGTCCTAAGACTGGTTGGACACGTACCTCCACTCTTTTCTATCCTGAGCTAAACTTCGCATTTCCCTAAAACTAGAACAACCCCCATCCTTAACTATTTGTGAACAGTAATCTAATCTAAGTCTACCTCTACCCCTCCTAACCCCTACTTCCGCCTCTAACATGTCTCTGACTAGACTTTCATGCCTGCGAAGGTGCCCTACCAACCTATCTCGCCTATTTTTTATTGACTTCCATAGAGTCCTCTATTCTCCTATTCTTTCTAATACCTCTCCATTTTTAACCTTCCCTATCCATGTTATCTTCATCATTCGCTTATAACAAAACATTTCAAACGCTTCTAACCTTTTCCGCCGCGCCCACTGTCCATGCTTCGCACCCGTACAACGCCGCACTCCAAACATACCTACACCTTTAACAACCTTTTTCTAATTTCTAAATTAATCGTTCGCAAGCATAGAAATGACTTCTTTTTATTAAAGGCGACACGACCCTGCCCTAACATCTGCTTTATGTCCCTACTGCTCCTTCAGTCCTGACTTATCTGACTTCCTAGATAGCTAAAATCAGCCACTTCTTCTAATTTTTCGTCTCCTATCTTTATATTGGCTCTTTCCCTACTTTTTCTTCCCTTGTATACCAGTATTTTAGTTTTACTTTTATTTATTTTCATACAGTACTGTTTTGTTAGTACCGCTTCCATTTTATGTAAAGCTATCTCTCCTTGCTAGATGCTAATACTGCAATATCATCAGCAAATTTAAGCATACNTTATTTTCATACAGTACTGTTTTGTTAGTACCGCTTCCATTTTATGTAAAGCTATCTCTCCTTGCTAGATGCTAATACTGCAATATTATTAATAATATTAAATAAACAACAAAATCAGAAAATTTCACTGTTCAAGTTCAGGGTCTGTGATCAACTAAAATCTTTACGTTATACTTAGAATTTACTGAATAGTGTCATAAAAGCTTCAACCAGAATATATCCAATCACAATTAGAATAAACTAAAAGTATTTGTTAATTATCATTTTACCTAATCAAAACTAGAATTGACTTATGAAGATAATGAAACTAGTTTTTGCTAGACAGATGGCGTTTTAACTGAAGTTGAGTTTTTGTTAAAAGCATCCCAACCCTGCACTATTCTTATTTTATATCTCTAGTGCCTTTTCCATCCTGAGTTATCCGAAAATCGGCGACTTTTTTTTTGATTTATTGTTTCCTATTTTTATATTAGTTTTAAGAATACTTTTACATTCAATAGTTTTGATCTATTTTTATTAATTTTCATGCATACGTTTGTACTTTAAATTTAAGCCATAAGCAATTTCAAAGTATAATTTTGCCTAGATAAGTTATAAATGCAAATATACCAAGAAAAAATACACACATCAAAAAACTCAAAGCAAGGAAAAAAAAACAATATAATGTAAAAATGAACAAAGAAAGTAATCTGTTTTATAAATTTCCCTATTAATATTGATGTAGGACGAAAAGTGTGTTAAATCAAATCTGTTTTCATATAACCTGTAGCAGCTCGCGACTGTATTAGTCTTTATACTTGTTGTAAAATTCAAATATGATTCAAAAATATAGTGAAGAAAAATACTTTTATGTTACACTGATCGCTAATAGTACGCAATATTTTACACTGACCTACGACACTGGCACACTGACCTACTTCTTATGACTTCGATTATCTATAATCATACGTAATACGAGCCTACAACGGTAAAAGAATCTAATCCAACAAATAACAAACAATACATGAGTATCAAAATACAATGCAATGTCGCATTTTTCTTTGTGATCCCACCAGGGCCGGATTGATTCTTGCCTGTACTTTCAAATACGTTTTGCTCGAAAACGGTAGACTTTCAGACCTTCAAACGTTTACTTAATTTTCTTGTTTTATAATCACCTCTTGCAAGCTTGCTACTTATTTCAGTTGCAATTTTGTATTTCAAAATCTGTAACTGCTGTGACATTCCACCTTGATTTAAAAATAAAACGTAATAGTTTTTGTTTTATATTCGAATTTAGTTATTTTTTTTGCATACGACTTCGTGAAAATTTGTCTACAATTTTCTTTCCGCTTGTTTTAGGTGAACAACGCCATAATATGTATAATACTAACCCGTCGAACACAAAAGATTAAAAATACCATCAACATATTATGTTACAACACTCGCACAATACCGCTGAAATTCAAAATGACAGCGCAATAAGTTTCAACATGCATAGAATACGAGAACTTGAAAACTTATATTGTAGAAATTCTATGCTACGAGTCGTCTGACAACACAACAAAACAAACAGAAAGGTCTAACGTATGAGTAATACAGCCACACATAGTTTTCTTTCGAATGCACCAAAGAATCGATTAATATCGACTGTTTCAATAATTGATTCTTTCATTGAAGGACTAGAAGACTGCAGAATAACAAGAGATATGATAGGACTCATTCTGAGAGATGAAGGGATACTTAAAGAGACATATTAGAAGCAAGAACAGGAGCAAAGAGATTCAACATAATGGGACCCCTTTTGAGACATGAAAGGATACCTAGTTAGAGACATATTACAAGCAGTAACAAGAGTAAAGAGAATTAATAAGATAATGAAGATATCAGGAAACTTCCTCTGGTCATGAAAGGATAGTTAGAAGCAGGAATAGGAATGAATAACTTTGTATGCCGGATAACTGGAGGCAATCTGAAACGAAGAATACGTGCCGTATGTCGTTGAATAGTTAGTCCACAGCATAATTATACTGTAGATAAACCTGTCCATTATACGAAATGCATTCGCAGCGCTTTACAAAAGAGACCTAGGTATCCGCATACGTAAAAACACAGGCACAATAAATTTTTTTTTATTACAATGAATACTATTTGTAAGGAAAACGAAATGCCTTTAGATAAATCACGTGTGTATTCAGTATTTGTATAGGGAAAAGGACTAAAAAAAGGGTCACGGAGGTCATAATCCTCAAGTCGGTTCACGTTCACATATTACACGAAATTGCGGACCTTCCTAGTCGTTCCGAAAATTGAGTTTATTAATCAAAAGTACTGGGGAAAATTTGGACGTATTGTTGATATGAATCCATATTATTTTTTCCATAAAACAGTAATCTCAACTAGTAATATCCAATGAAAAGTCACATCAATTGTTATACATATTNGAAGGTGCGTTTTCGACACGATAACGCACCGGCACATTCATCAGGAGTTGTTGCCGCTAAAGTGTATGAATTACGTTATGAACTGCTGCCGCACACCCCGTACTCACTCGATTTCACTCCCTGCGACTTCATCTTGTTCCCTACCATGAAGAAATGACTCGCGAGAAAAAAATTTAGCTCATACGAGGAAGTCATCGCCGAGATATGGGGGATTTTGGAGAGTTCGACAAAACTTATTTTTTGGAGGTAAAAAAAAATGGCAGGGACGTTGGGAGAAGTGTATCTTTCTAAAAGGGGACTATGTTGAAAAATAAAACAAAAATTATAAAAAAGAGGTGTCTTCATTTCTAACAAGGGTACTTATTGAACCGCCCTCGTAGCCCTATTAAGCCGAGATTTAAATAATTTCCATTTCGATATCTTTATTTGTAATTCTGTGAGTGGCAAAACGTATTAACAGAAATTCGTAAATAAAATTCGCGAAGAAGGATTATTGTATTATAACGCTGTATGAATCTGAGAATTCGGGAGCTAATTTTGTAATCTCATTCATGTACCTACGCTAATTCTGTCCCATTGTTCCCCCAGATATTTTTGCGTCAGCGGGGAGGCAGTCGTGGAAGATAAGTGGAGCATTAGTAGGAGTATAGGTCGTCGCTGCTTGCTAAGTGCAAGCGTGGGAGCCGAAATGAGACTTCGGTGCCTCAGCCGTATCGCAGCGTAAAATATTCACGAATTTAACCGTCATCTGCGGATATATTTTTAAACAGATGAAACGTTATTAAAAAGGGCGCATCGAGTTAAATGTTCCTAAACGAAACCCCACAACGACACATAGGGAATAGCTACGGAAAACTTCTCTGTATTTACTTCCGCTGTTGTTGAGATAAAATATAGAAACGAAAAATGGAATCAGAAATTTCTTCTTGTTCTACGTAAACATTATGCACCTACAATTCATGCAGAGTACCTACTGCTTTTACTAACCCAACCTTAAAAATAGACCCACATTAGATTACCGTTCACAAACAGTTAAGGGTGTGGGATGTTCTAGTTTTAGGGAAATGCGAAGATCACCTCATGGTAGGAAAGAATGGAGGTGCCTGTCCAACCAGTCGTAGGATTGAGGACCTTTTGATGAGGATGATTCACAAAACAAAATTTAAAACGCCTTATATAGAGGGTTTGTCCGGAAAGTAATAGGACTGATTTCCTTCCACCGCGACTGTACGTGTGAGCACCGACTGGATTCGGTACAGGGCATTCCTAGCTAACGAACGAGCGGCTGGTGAGTTGTCTCCGAGCACCTGGAGAGCCAGAACAGGCATTTTCGTGCGACGTGTTTCTGTGAGTGGTGAGCCCCAATTTTTGAATAACAGGTGACGAGCCATGGATCTTTGAATATGATCCCGAGACAAAGAGGCAATCTTCCGAGTGGCACACGCTGGTGTCTCCTCGCCCAAAAAAGGGAAGAATGAGCAAATCCAAAGTGAAGACGATGCTCATTGTCTTTTTTGACATGAAAGGCATCGTTCACCATGAATTTGTTCCTCCTGGACAAACCGTCAACGCCAAGTTTTACGTGGAAGTGCTCAAGAGACTCAAACGAAGGGTCAATCGGATCGGACAAGACATCGCAGCCGACTGGAAGTTGCACCACGACACCGCCTTTCTTGTGGACAACTACCGCAGCCGCCCTACAGCCCAGATGTGGCCCCCGGACTTTTTTTTGTTTGCTCGCCTGAAAAGGCCGATGAAAGGCAAGCATTTTAAGATGACAGAGGGGATCCAAGCAGCATGCACCGCGGCTCTTAAGGCCTTCCGTGACGACTTCAAAGCTTGGAAATCGCGCTGGCTGCGCTGCATCGACGCAGAAGGAGCCTATTTTGAAAGTAAATAAATTTTTTTAAATCGACTCAGTCCTATTACTTTCCAGACAAACCCTGTATCATCCTACATACGCCTTATATTACAAAATATTAATAGCATATCAGTCTATTGCGATATATGTATACCTAATAGTATCATACGATTAATGATAATGTTTTTAATGCGTAATTCATTTTAAAATAGTTCATTTCAGTTACTTTGCTGATGCAGTATATTGCTGCTATAAAAATGAATGACATGTCTAATTTTCTGTTCGATAACATTAATTTGCTTCTTGATAGCAGTTATCACGATCTTAATAGCAATTATAAAAAACATTGATTGGCAGCGGTGGGATTCGAACCCACGCCTCCGAAGAGACTGGTGCCTTAAACCAGCGCCTTAGACCGCTCGGCCACGCTACCACTGTGAAAGGCGAAATAGAAGTGCAACATATGCATTTCCAACAGATAAAGGAAAACAAGCAAACTTTAAACACTTTAAACACAAATAAGGCCAGCCAAAGAAAAGTTGGACATACGCATAAGACATCACTTACATAAAAGAACATGAAAAAATAAGCAATAAAGTGGTTAAGCGTTGATCAAGACAAGGTTCCGACAGGGCTAAGACTTTTTCCTCTATTATTGCTTTTTTCTGTTGCCAAAATCCCTCCAATTTCCAAAGTCTTCCTTAAAAGAAGTCCTTTAAGTTCAAAGCTTTGAATAAACTATAAGCATCTTTTTACAGAACACGGATCATAAAATTCGATAATTCCACGTCCTCTAAATTTACCATTCCCAGGTTTCCAATGTGTGATCCTAGAAACCTCTTATAGTTATACAGGGTGTTTCTGAAATAAGTAGCAAGCTTGGCGAAGGCGATAACTCACCGTTAAACAAGAAAATTAGGTCCGAAAATCCACTATTTTCTAGAAAAACGTATTTAAAAATACACGCAAGGATCAGTCCGGCCCTGGTAGGAACTCGTAGGGAAATACGACATTGAAACGCCGCAATGAATCAATTGCTAATTAGCAGCATTCGTGTTGTACTTCTTTTGTATTTTTGAACTCATCTATTGCTTGTTATTTGTTAGATTAGATTAGGTGTGACTGTTTGTGTTTACATCCAGCCTAGAGTAGTTCTTGATTCTTTTAATGTTGTAAACTTGTATTACGTATGCATGTAGATAGTCGAAGTTATTAGAAGTAGGTCAATGTGTCACTGGCATGGGTTAGTGTAGAATAGTATTATTCCATTGACCGATGCGTGAGTTTCTAGACGAATATTTTCCTAGTTATTCGATTGGACATAACGAGTCCTGTACCATGACCGTTTGACTTCTTTATTTGGTTTTGTATGAAACAGGGCGTGTATTGAACGTCAGTGCAGAATGCTAACGATTTGTAGGATCGAGTATGATCGCTGCAAATGAAGTATGCCAAATGCCAGACGTTTTTGCGCGTACCGTACGTATGTGTGTTTACTGACGTTGTAATTTTTGTTTTTAAGGGAATGTAGGGTTAATTGTTATTGCAATGGGCATCTAAACATTATTATATATGTAGTAGCGTAGTTGCTATCCAATGTCTGCAAAATTGGCAACACGAACAAAATAGCTCGTCAACATCTCTAGCCTGTAGTCGGAGGAAAAAGATCTCGATCCCAGCAGAAGAATTACTGATCAACCGTTCCGAATCTCTCCGTGGGGACCACAAAATCATACACAATTGACTCCTTCTCACTGGTAGCAATACATATAGACATAGATGCGAGCATTTGCACCAGAACGACATTAGTTTAGGTAAGTTTACAAGGCCGTAAGTCAAAAGCTCCAGATTAGTAGGATTTCCTTCCACTGAGACTTTTGATCAGGATGATTGAAAGAACATTTTTTCAAAGTTTCACTTGCAATGACACCGATGCTTATTTTCGTTTCACAAACTGGGAGATCCTTTCTAACATAACTAATTAAATTACTGTCGGGAGTTAAGTTAAAATTTTAATAAACCAGATGAAAGATTTCCCTAGTTTCCACCTATCTTAAGTAACTATTTTATTAAAGTCTCACCTTGTAACTCTGATAAATATTTAAGCGTTAATCGCTTCAGTTTCTCTTTTTCCTCGAATTCATCTAACATTTAAAATGCACAAACACTAAATATAGATATGTAATACATTTATGTATAAAAGAGCGTAAAAACAACTAAATGATAAATGAGAAAGGGAAAATAACTTCGGAAACTGTAGAAATTAACGGACGGTTTGACTTTTTGTTTTTCTAATTGCCACACTTATTGGACTTTACTTCCAATTCAAAGCGCACCTTGTTGCTAATAAATCTTCATCAACACGTCCGTAGCGGGGCAATTTGGGACGTCGAAATTTGTCAACAAACTAAGCGAGTAATTAAATACACCCTGTCCACCTAACGACGGACAACTCAACCCCAATATGTACCCATTAAGAAAGCACGTATATAAAACCACAAATGTTTGGCGACTAATAAAAATTAAAGCGCGACTTTAGATAAAGTTCGCATAATTACAATTACAATCGTATTTTATTAATCATCATCACCATCATAGGGTCGTCAGTCCTAAGACTGGTTGGACACGTACCTCCACTCTTTTCTATCCTGAGCTAAACTTCGCATTTCCCTAAAACTAGAACAACCCCCATCCTTAACTATTTGTGAACAGTAATCTAATCTAAGTCTACCTCTACCCCTCCTAACCCCTACTTCCGCCTCTAACATGTCTCTGACTAGACTTTCATGCCTGCGAAGGTGCCCTACCAACCTATCTCGCCTATTTTTTATTGACTTCCATAGAGTCCTCTATTCTCCTATTCTTTCTAATACCTCTTCATTTCTAACCTTTTCTA